>NC_057798.1:538782391-538783164 GCF_018294505.1 Triticum aestivum
AAAAGGCCCCGACCCTCCCCCTCCCTCGTCTCCACCATCCCCCCTCGCGAGGCCGCCGTCCGACGCGCGCTCCTCGAGCCGTCGCCCCCCGGCTCGAACCCTAGCGGCGGCGGCGGCGGCGGCAGAGGCTACACCCCGCTGGAGCAGCAGGTCGTGGACCTCAAGGCCCGCCATCCGGACGTCCTCCTCATGGTCGAGGTGGGCTACCGCTTCCGCTTCTTCGGCGAGGACGCCGCCGTCGCCGCCTCCGTCCTCGGCATCGTCGCCCACCCCGACCGCAGCTTCCTCACCGCCAGCGTCCCCACGTTCCGCCTGGGGTTCCACGTCCGCCGCCTCGTCGACGCGGGCCACAAGGTCGGCGTCGTCCGCCAGACCGAGACCGCGGCGATCAAGGCGGCGGCGGCCGCGCGCGGCGGGGGCGGCGCGGCCCCTTTCGCGCGCGAGCTGTCGGCGGTGTACACGCGCGCCACCATCGAGGCCGGGGCTGGGGAACTGGAGGGCGGCGGCGCGCCGGAAGAGGGGAGCAGGTACCTCGTGTGCGTGGTGGACAAGGAGGTGGATGCCGTGGGGAGGGAGGGGTTCGAGGTGAAGGTTGGGGTGGTGGCCATCGAGGTGTCCACAGGCGAGGTCGTGCACGGGGAGTTCATGGACGGCGCAGCCAGGAGCGGGCTTGAGGCCGTGCTGCTTGGCCTGGCGCCCGTTGAGGTCATACTCGGCACCCCTCTCTCGTTCCCTACTGAAAAGGTAAGTGGTGCTCCATCTGCCGAAACTTA
>NC_057798.1:538783764-538785042 GCF_018294505.1 Triticum aestivum
GTGGGTTAATCTCATCGCCAGATGAATCCGTGTCTGGTGATGTGTAAAATTGTACGGTCATAATATTCTGTATTTCACAATGCACACTATAGCTGAAGTCGCACCGATGCCATGAAACATTAATCAGTAGATTGTACATTCTGCGATCCGTTTCAGTTTGCAATAAGTACATTTACTTATGTTTGTAACTCTATATAGGATCCTTGGCAACTTATTTGGGTTTACTGCGCGTGTGTGGCTTGAAAGACTTCCAATTCCATAAACAATCATCAGTGTAACTGTAGCTTGGCAGTAATATGTTACCATTTCCCAGTTCCACCATAATGTATGATAGCCTGTTTACCCATCATACTAACTTGAGTTACTTGCAAATTATTCATATGGTGATCTTTATTTGCTTGTCTTTGATTACAATTTTTAGTTATTGCTATTTTGAGTTAGTGTTACCCCTTCTAGTTTCATAGTGCTCGAGATTCCCTGGTTAATGGGTTCCTCCATTTGTTGTCTAGCTGATGAGGGCATATGCGGGACCTGCCTCTAATGTCCGGGTTGAGTGCACTTCGCGTGATTGTTTCAGCGAGGGCGGCGCTTTAGCAGAACTGATGTCTTTGTTTGAGAAATCGGAGGTCAATTCGCCAACCATTGGAAACGATAAACAGATGGAAATAAATGAAGAGGACAACAATCTTCGTGGGATGGAGGTACTGTTAGCCTTCATAACTGTTCTAAATGGAGTTTAGGTAATTAACTGCCGCCCCCATTGTGGTTTGATAACTATAATGTGGTTTAAAAGTTGCATTTGTTCGCATAGGGTGTCATGGCTATGCCAGAGCTAGTTGCCCAAGCAATGGCATTGAGCGTTCGCTATTTGAAGGGTTTTGGTATGGAGAGGTTAATCTGCTTTGGTTCTTTGTTCCGGCCATTTACTGCTAATACTGAAATGTCTCTATCAGCAAACGCTCTTCAGCAGCTCGAGGTACATTCTTCTGTAATACCATGCAACTATTTTTCTTCTTTCTGTTTGGGTAGCTGTGACAATTTTTTAGACGGAAAGTTGTGACCGGGGGAGAACTGTAGTCACTTTCTTTTTCCTGAAATGTTTCTTCGAAACTCGAGACACCAAAGCACATCTGCTGTTCGCTTTTGTGGGCACGCCATGCCCTTGAGATTCTCCTCCATTCCATTTATGAGGTGCCACCTGGATTGTTTTCAGGTATTAAAGAACAACTCAGATGGTTCAATAGAAGGGTCCCTGTTCCAAACTATGAACAACACATG
>NC_057798.1:538785052-538788143 GCF_018294505.1 Triticum aestivum
ACAGCTTTTGGATCTAGGCTGTTTAGACACTGGGTAAGCTGCTATATCTGGACCTGGCCATGAAATGACTTTCAGCATAATCTATCATTTCACATTGAACAATTTGTTTTTATGTCAACTGTTTTGTTAAATGTCTTTCTTGATCTTGTGCTGTTCTTGCAGTTGACTCACCCCTTATGTGATAGAAATCTAATATGTGCTCGTCACGATGCAATCTCTGAGATCTCTGAATCGATGGGATCACGGCAAGATTCAGTTAGCATTCGACAGGATGAAGGGGATGGGTGCTGCGCAGCTTCTGCGCGAAGTGATCTCAGCACCATTCTTTCATCTGTTTTAACAATGCTGGGAAGATCACTTGATTCTCAAAGAGGAATTACAAGAATTTTTCACTGCAAAGCCACAGCTAAAGAGGTTAAAATATATTCCTTTCTGTGGTTATGATTGTCCATTATAGAACCTGCACATCATACCTGCTAGTAGTTTTTCCCTGTACTTCTTTCTTTTTTGCTTGTTTTCTTCTATATATCTGTTGAAACTGTGTTCCACTATGAAATAGAGAAGTCCGTGAATTCAGTTTGCTTGCTGTGTACATACAATTTTTTGCTTGGAGAAATGTTTCTATTCTCCTGTTGATTCTTAACTTAAATTTTTTGGTGGTGTTTATGCGAATCTTGCTTAGTGCGATATTGATACCTAACTGTCCATAGTTTGTGTTGCAGTTTATTGGGGTCATCCAGGCTATCTTGACGGCGGGAAAGCAACTGCGGAAGCTTGTTCTCGAGGATACTGACAACGTGTCTTCTCAGCATAGAACTGTCCACTCTTCTTTGTTGAGAAGGCTCATAAGTACAGCTTCATCGTCTGCTGTACTTGCTAATGCTGTGAAACTTCTGTCGTGTCTTGACAAAGATGCTGCTGATCAAGGAGATATGATAAACCTATTAATTTCATCTGTTGACCAGTTCCCCGAGGTAAATCTTTCCCTTATCACAAATAGAGTTTGTTTGTTCCTTACGTTTTCGGATGCATCATACTTGTATATCTTTCTACAGGTTGCAGAGGGTCATGTGACTGTTGAAATGGCCAAACAAAAACTGGATTTATTAATTGTTGAATATCGGAAGCAGCTTGGCATGCGCAGCTTGGAGTACAAAACCGTATCTGGAACAGCTTACCTGATCGAAGTTAAATTGCTTAATTGGAACCTTCATATATTTTTAGTTTCAAGTAGTAAGAATATCTCTTGTATTTTTTTTGGGTCATTAATGTTACCTATTGTGTGTGTCTGCAGCTACCAGTAGATAGAAGGGTGCCTTCAAATTGGATGAAAGTAAATAGCACCAAAAAAACTATTAGATACCACACTCCTGAAGTATTGAAGAACTTGGACAACTTATTACTGGCTAAAGAAGAACTAGCAGTTATCTGCAGGAAAACATGGCACAAATTCCTTATGGATTTTGGCAAATATTATGCGCAGTTTCAAGCATCTGTGGAATCTCTTGCAGCTCTTGACTGCTTATACTCTCTTGCCACTCTTGCAAAACAAAATGTAATAGACTATCGTTAACCAGTGTTCACCTTTTTACGTGGTTTGTTTTTCCTACATGACATCGATCACGATCTGATTTTCCATTTTTGCAGAATTATGTACAACCTAATTTTGTTCCTGAAAATGAAGCAAGTCAGATCCACATCAAAGATGGCCGCCATCCGGTTAGTTGTAGACCACTTTGTATCAGCCGTCTTGGCTCTTCTATGAATATATGATACGCATGCTTGTGCTTATTCTAGAAAAAAAACTTTCCATTCTACTGATGGCTTTTAGGATCAAGCCTCCTGAGTTTGATCACATTAGTACCTTTTCTTCAGTTTTGCACATCAACACCTTCTATTTATTTGACGATGGTGGTGATGGTGTGCTGTTGCATTTTAGGTTCTGGAGTCTCTACTTGGAGACAATTTCGTTCCAAATGATACAAACCTTCATGCAGATGGGCAGTACTGCCAGATTGTTACAGGACCAAACATGGGAGGAAAAAGTTGCTATATTCGTCAAGTTGCACTAATTACTATTATGGCCCAGGTATAGGTTTTATCCGATGCTTTAAGTCTACTCATGGAAACACGTTGTGAATGTATAATATAACTATGCCAGTAAAAACTTTTACCGAGTAGTTGGTTTTCCGCTGACAAAAGCATTGGTAAAGGGTTATCTTTTTCCTTTTAAAAGCAGCTAAAGACTGGTAGTTGTTCCCTCGCAAAAAAAGAAGGTGGATAGTTGTTATAGATTACTCTAGTTGCAATTTTTCTCTGAGGAGATTCCTATAACTTGTTGCTTTGGTTTCATTAGGTTGGTTCCTTTGTACCAGCTTCATCAGCAACACTTCATGTTGTTGATGGAATTTATACTCGGATGGGTGCATCTGACAGTATTCAACAAGGAACAAGTACCTTTTATGAAGAGATGAATGAAGCTTCCAGCATATTACAGAACTGCTCATCTCGATCCCTAGTTATCATTGATGAGCTTGGCCGTGGAACAAGCACACACGATGGTGTTGCTATAGCCTATGCTACATTACACTATCTCCTGAAAAACAAGAAATGTATTGTCATTTTTGTAACTCACTATCCAAAGATTCTTGATATCCAGAGTGAATTTGAAGGTTCTGTTGGGGCATACCATGTTTCATATCTGTCGACAAGGAAGCTGTTGCAAATCAGTGATGAAATGATGGGTAATGGCACAGAAACAGAGGATCTTGGAGAAATTACTTTCTTGTATAAACTTGTTGCTGGAGCTTCAGACAGAAGCTTTGGTCTTAATGTCGCACTGCTTGCGCAGGTTAGTCATATGTGAACTTTTATGCCCTTCAGCTCTTTTTTTGAGTTTTGGCGTACACTTCTATTGTCATGGGTACTCCTAACACAAGCGGTGTTCTTTTGGTGTCCAACTGAGTTGTTCTCTATTCTCCAAATCGCTGTGGTGTGAAATAAAATAAGATAGCATCCTGCAGGAGATCACTAAGCTGTGTTCAAGAATCCAGGATGGTTTCTCTCAGGATGTGAAGTAGGAAAGCTGATC
>NC_057798.1:538788153-538840653 GCF_018294505.1 Triticum aestivum
TTTTGGGAAATGGGGCTAATCTTTTATAATAGATCAGTTAGTCTTTTCTTCTTCCAGTTGAGCTTACGCAGTTTGAACAATGAGTGTATTGTGTACTTGAACATATTGAAGTGAAGCACTAATCGTCATTCCTATCTATTGGTTTCTGAGGTGTGATCCTGCTTTGCAGCTCCCGTTCAGATGTATTAAGCGGGCATCGGTCATGGCAGCCAAACTGCAAGAAGAGATGAGTAAGCGCGATATAAACAAGCTGGTGAGGTTAATGGACGAACCATCCAGTGATGGACCACGGGAAAGCTCTTCAGAAGTTGGTTTGCTTTGTGCAGAGCCTCACCAGGGGTTGATGGAAGCATGCCGCAGGATACTGCATGACATGAGATCTGCTCAAAGTAATAACGACATAACAAATACACTTTCTTGTTTGAAGAGTGCACAGGAGATAGCATCGAAGATGATTAAAGGGTAGCATCCTTCTCAAATGATGAAGCACTCTCTCATTTCTTCCTTACCTTTTTTCTTTTCTTGTTTGGAATGTATTTCTTCCTTAACTTGAGGGGGAATTATCAGGTATTGGTACTGTCCCGTTCTGTCCATCTGTATTATGCATATCTGGCCATTGATAGAGCCCCTCAGTCAGCATTTTCTTACATGTCACTCATCGATATGTTCCACTTCTGTTGTGGTAGCATGTTTATGAGTGTCCTATATAAGTATGTAGAAGGGAGTATATATTTTGTGTTGCATCGGTACCTCAATCTGTCAAAACACCATTACAGTTAGACAAGACCAACTCCATTACAGTTACACAAGACCTGATGTAACATGTTTCCCTGGAGCTGTGTTCTCAAAAAAATGTTTGTGTGGAGCTAACTTCTGTGGGCATGAAGCTAATGTAGCTGCATATTTGCACCCTTGTAGGTCTTAAGTTCTTAACTAAGGGGATGTGCAACGCTGTGCCTTTCCCGGCGTAGGTTCAGTTGGCTAAGAGCATCTTCAAAGCGCGCTGCACAATTTTTTTACAGCGTCGTAATAGCCCTTTTGCGTGCTGGACCGCACAGTTGCTTCACCATATGCTGAATTTTTTTAGCGTGCCAGAGCGCCGCTTCAGCAGGCGCGGCAAAATAGAGCGTGTCCGTCCAGCACAAACAACATTTTGCATTTAAAGTGAAACAAAGAAGATCAAACACACACAAAATAAATCAACAAAAAATAGTTTAATTATTATTACAACTCAAACAAATAATTAAACTTCAATACAACAAATAGTTCATGATCAATACAACAAATAATTTAATACAATACAACAAATAACAATACAACAAACATACAACATCATGTGTTTTGTCGCCCATTCCATGCCCACCACTTCTCGACTAGATCCTTTCTAAAGTTTATCATGCGTTTCGGCACATCAAATGACATGATAGGAGGCAACAAAGCAGGCCACCCTCTCAACCCTCCCCCGCACTCACACGGGGTGTCCCATCAACTCATACCGAGAGTAGTCCATCTTTGAACCTTGTCAATGATCGAACGAACTTACAGATATGAACTGAATGCCATTTGATGAGTAAGATCGAACAAGGGGGACCGCTGGAAATGCAAGAGCCAGGATAGCGCAAGAACTGCATGGGACAGCTTGCCCACACTCGTTCTTGATGATCATGTTATGCATGATCACACAAGCGTTCATGATGTACCAAATGGGTATGTGGGATTCATACCCACATTGTAAAACGGCGCCGAAAGTAGGACCCGGGGTATGTGGGATTCTCCGCTAAATAGTTCCTCATCAATTTGTTGTGGGCATCGATCCTTTCCCTCCACAATTTCTGATGACCAAAAACAGAACCACCATGCTTCGGCTTTTTGTTGATGTGCATAGCTAGGACCATTGCGAGATCCTCCTCCTCTTGAAGATCAATTTCTTCATCGGAAGAATCGTGGGACGAACTCATCTACAAATTTGAATTCAAACTAAAATTTAACACTACAAACAACATGCTCCAAATTCATCTACAAAAATGAAGTTAGAAGCAATATATACCTTGCAAGCGTTTTGTCAAACACCTTGTGGGCGCCAAGCTGCAAACCCCCACAGGGGGCTGTTCGTCGGTGGAACGGAGCGCTCGAGGGGTGGTTGCGGCGGAGGAAGCAGCGGCGGCCACCGGGGAAGAGGAGGAAGCGGCGCGCGCGATGGGGAACGACGGGGGGAAGCGCCTGCAGGTCGCCGGAGAGGATAGGGAAGTCGCGCGCGCGAGTGGATATTTCAGATCCGGCGGTTGTGGACATTCGCGCGGGCGAGTCGCTGTACAACGCGCGGTAGCGGACGCTCGAAAAAAGCAGCAAGCTCTGCTCGGCGTGCTAAATGGTTTTTAGCGCACGTATGATTTTTGCGCGTCTGCTGGAGTTGCCGATTCGGCCGCGCGCGCTAAGAAGCCGTTTTTCAGGCATGTGACTTATTTAGCGCCTTTGTTAGAGATGCTCTAAGAGCATCTCCAATTGGGCACGAGCCGTCTTTTGGGCACGAGGGGGCAAAAAAGGCCTTCAACAAATGTCCAACCACAATTTTTTTGTATTTTTTTGGCAACCATAAAATACAACTCCAAGTGCTGCAAATATGCAACACTTGGGCATGCCTCTAGTCAGGACACAACAACCGTCTTGCCCACGCTCTGCCGCACCGCCGACGATGATGATGAAGGCCACGATGCTAATGATGAAGGTCACGACGCCGATGTAGATCGTGTAGATAGGGTAGGCCGATGGGTTGATGTTGCCCCGGCCTATCCAATCGGCGATGAAGGTGAGGAAGCCAAAGGTAAGGATCTCCCCCGGCAGGAGGTCGATGGAGGATGAGGAAGAACCAATCTGAGATTAGTCTCCAGCTGACGCGGCCTGTGCTCCAACTGACAATGCAGAAAACTGTCAGATACCTTGGTAGGGCGCCTAGCATAACTGGAAGTCATAGATCGGAGGTCGCACAGGGAGTTTATCCAGGTTCGGGCCTCTAGAGAGTAATACCCTACGTCCTGCTTGTTGTTGCTATTCATGGTGGGGATACCTCGTGCGAGGGGTTACAATGATGTTGCTGGAGATTGCTATTGAGAGTTATTATATGGAGAGTAGAGCCTTGGAACGAGAGAACTCTCGCCTCCCCTTATATACTCGGTGGAGCCTAGGGTTTTAAGGGAAATGCGATCTAGGTGGCCGCTGCCACCAACTTGGGGATATGTCGCCCCCTTTCTCTGGGCTCCCTCCTGTTGTTGGATAAGTGGTGGGCCCCTTGGGCCTACTGGCAGGCTTGCTTCCGGGCTCCCAATGGTGAGCCACCCCCGGTCTATGACACCATCAGGGAAAAAATTAGTGCAGGAAACCAAACAACTCCTAAATTGCAAACGCGTTGAAGCCATATCGAGTGCGGCAGTTGCAGTTATGTGCCTAGTGGAAGACATATAAAGCTCCTCCCCTACACACGCACCACTCCCCCCTTGACAAAACATGCAATTGCGTTGAAGACATGCAGTCGCAGTCCCGAGGGGGGGGGAGGGGCGAGGGGTGACACTTGAAGTTGAATGCCAGTGGAAAACATGCACCTACCCACCCCCTCAACCCAAAGCACAAACACCATTTTAGCCCCAAGATGTAATCACATTGAAGATATGCAGTTGCAGTCGGGAGCTACACTTGCAGTTGGCTGACTAATAGCACAAATGCAACTGCCCCTCTCTTCCCGGCAAAACACCATTGAATTGCAATTAGGGTTTTAAATCTCGACCTGGACTTTCAAAAACCGCTCGTAACTACCTCTTCTGTTAACCACCGAGATATGTGGCCATCGGCCGATATTTTTTGAATATATCTGAATTTGAATTCTACAAAGTGTCATATAGGTGTCTGATGGCAACTTAAGCAAAATGCAGGCTCCAACTAGTGACTTTTTTTTGCAAAACCTTTATCTCAAGGTCATGGTATCGAGTATTCTTACTCACATTTTTTGGTGTTTTACTCTCTGAAAGGACATGCGGTGCCCCTATGTGTGGTTTTGGTAATTGATGACACTCTCTATGGACTAATGGTTGCATTGAGTTATATTTGAGGATTTGTCCATATGCTCTTCTTGAAGTCCATGTGTTGGTTTCAAGGAGTTTATGTGTTGACCAAGGTGCTATTAAGGAATTATCCAAAGATTGGTTATGTGAGTGTTGTGCTTATTGCAAGCATGTCTTGAAGAAGAAGATTGTGTGATCATTCATGTTTACTTTCAAGACATCATCCAAATGTAGAGAGTTGGAAAGATTCAAGGTTGATCAATACTAAGTCAAGAGTGAATCAAGTTGATCAACTCACAAAGCGTAGAAGATGTACCGAGAGGGATCAAGTGATCCCATGGTATGGTAAGCATTGTCCATTGTGCTTTGTGTACTAACCCATGGTCTATGTGAGAGTTCTATGTGGGGTTAGGTACGTGTTCATGGGCTTGCGTCAAGAGGAAGATATCACTCAACCCATGGAGAGGAAACATCAAGTGGTGATCGCCATCAAGATTGCCGTGTGCAAGATTAAGTGGAGCATCATGAAGAGATCAAATGCTTGAAGATTGCCATCCATTTTGGTGTCAATGGACTTACGAAGATGTGCCGAAGAGTGGCTCACCCATAGTGGAGTATGGGCGAGCAATCATCTAGTCTTCATCGACCCTATGGAATCAAGAAAGGTGGTCCATCTTGAGGAGGACAAGTTCGTCATCATCTAGCTCAAGTGGACCATGTGCAAGGCAAAGGTTTGCCCCTTGATAGGTTTTCTATTTTACCGGTCTCATGGTGGTAGTTGGGAGACCGGGTTTTAGGATCGATTGCCGTACTATCAAGGGGGGCTCTCGATGAGTAGCTTTGTCGTATCATGAGTAGAGAGCTCAAACCATTGCATCCTTGCATCATCTTTCTTGGTACTTGTTTGGTTCTCTTTGTGAGTTTTGGAGCTTATGGTCATCTTGATGACAAGCTCGAGCTCATCGAAAACGAAGTTCACATGCATCTTCTATGATGTTTTCGATGTTGGAGGTTCTGCCGGTTCTTCTCTGTTGGAGGTTTCTCTCCTCTTTTTGTTAGGCATACCCCCTGCCTCTTCTTACTATAACCAGTTGATGTTCTGATGCTACTCATTGTCTTGTATCCAACAAGCTTGAGTTTGCTCAATTCGGAGCTCATTTGCAGAAGTTATGGCAGTTATGGTTTTCCTTGGAGTGTACTTGTTTTCGTGGAAATGGCATAAGGTTGGCGCTAGCGGTAGTACCGCTGGACCGGAGCGGCAGTACCGCGTATCGCCACAAGCAGTAGTACCGCTGTCCCATAACGGTAGTACCGCCCATGGCCATAAGCGGTAGTACGGCTCCGGTTCCGCTCTGGTACCGCCTCGACTTGAGATGTGGTTTTCTCGTGTCGAGTTCAGCGGCAGTAGTAGCGGCAGTAGGAGCGGTAGTACTGCTCGTGTGCGGTAGTACTACGGCTACCACCGCCCCTTGTACCGCTGGGCCAAGCGGCAGTACCGCTGCGGCCAACGGTAGCACCGCTGGCTCCAGCGGTAGTGCCGCTCATACGACTCTGCCTCGCCCTCTGTTTTGCTCCGCTCTCTGTGTTCTACAGCCCGGGCGGTAGTACCGCTCCCCTGAGTGGTAGTACCGCTCGTGCGCGGACTGAGCACATAATGGTTGGATTCGGGAGCTCCTATATAAGGGGGTCTTCTTCCCCATTCAACCTTATCCTTTGAGCTCGTGTTCTTCCCCCTTTGTTGACCTTCTCCGAGCTTGCTATCTCTCAATCCCTCCATGGATTCTTGCTAGTTTTTGGGGGAAAAGAGAGAGGAGATCTAGATCCACATTTCCATCAATCACTTTCTCCTCTATGTGAGGGGAACCCCTTGGATCTAGATTTTGGAGTTCTTGGTGTTCTCCTTCTTGTTCTTCCTCTCATTTTCCTCCCTAGCATTAGTTGCTTCTGTGGGATTTGGGAGAGAAGGACTTGGGCACTCCGTGTGCCCTTGCCATTGCATTTGGTGCATCGGTTTGAGTTCTCCATGGTGATACGTGGAAGTTACAAGTTGAGAAGCTTATTACTCTTGGGTGCTTGGTACCCTTGAGCTTGTTACTCTTGGGTGTTTGGGCACCCTTGAGCTTGTTCCTCTTGGGTGCCTGGGCGCCCTAGACGGTTGGTGTTGTTCGGAGCTCAATCATTGTGGTGTAAAGGTCTGAGCAAGCGTCGGGGTCTCCATTTAGGTTGTGGATATCGCCCCGAGCAATTTGGCAGGTACCGGTTGTCGTGGTCCTAAGACTGATAGTAGAGAGGGGGGTAGGTACGGAGAGGCAAGATCTCAGCTTAAGTGAAGGTGTACACACGGGGTTTACGAGTTCAGGCCCTTCAGAGTGGAAGTAACAGCCCTACGTCTCGGTGCCCGGAGGCGGTCGATTGGATTATGTGTGTGATATTACAGGGGGTGCGAACCCTTGTCCCAGAGGAGGGGGGTGGCTTATATAGAGTGCGCCAGGACCCCCGCCCACCTCCATTACAAGGGGCTTAATGTACATAAAGTAAGGGGCGTTACTGGTAATGCCAGCCTTAAGTGCTGTTAATGCTTATAAAGACTAAGGGATGAACGTCCGACCGTTGCGGGTCCTTCTGACTCCTGGTCTTCGATAGGTCAAGTGACCCTCCATATGGTCGAGTGATGGTAGGGAGGAGGACCTCCGAGTGATGTGGCCGTCGAGTGGATTGCACTCGACGTGTTTGACTGGCGCTCTCCTGTTGTCTCTTGGTCCTTTTATCTTCTAGGGTAGTGACCTTGGGTAGGACGTATAGGTCAGGCCTATGACCCTACCCCAGGTCTGTATCCTCATCAGTTTCCCCCGAATGGATTAAGCTGCGAGCAGAAAGTAGGTCGAAGTTGAACTTGCTCCGAGCTTCGTGTCTTCACGAGTGTTTTCTGCAAGACTGAACGCCCGCGTCGGTACTTTGGTGTCAACTCAGTCGCCTTGATCCATTCAGTGAGCTGTCGACTGAACTGGTGACCTCATGCATTGAGTGCTGTGTTAGAGCGTGGGATCTTGGGCGCGATTGTCTATAGTGTATCCCGGATTTCACGGGATACGAAACTTCGGGGAAGCGCGCGGGCCGAAGAGCGCCAAAACGGGCGGTCCAGATAAGTAGCGATGCCTCGATTACCGTGCCACCTTTTTCGCCACGTACGCTGCGCGCAACTGCTGCGGGATTTGACGGGATTGCCTGGTCCCATGCGTCAGTCACTCAGAAGTGACCCTTTATAAGGTGAGGGGCCGAGGCGCTTGCACTGTGCACGCCTGTCCCCCCTTCTTTCTCCTCCGCTTCTCCACCACACCCAACACCTCCGCTCTCAATGCCGCTGCTCCCCCGCCATGGTGAAGGACAAGACGGCGGCGCTAGAGCGCGCTAAGAAGGCGACGGGGGCGGCAAAAGGCAAGAAGCAAAACCGCGGGTCATCATCGCGTGCGGGGCTGCCGCCGGGCTGGATCCAGGGCGATTGGATCCGGTCTTCGGTCCGGCAGGAGGATCTAGCCGAACTGGAGGAGTCCGGATTGATCGCCAAGGGAGCGGCGAGGCTGCCGAAGGGGGAGACGGAACCACAACCTCGACCGGGTGAGTGTGTTCTGCTCGCCACTCACGTCGACCGGGGTTTCTAGCTCCCTCCGCATCCTTTCTTCCAGGGATTTTTGAACTTCTTTGGCACTCAGCTCCACCATTTTTCTCCCAACACCATCACGTATTTAGCTGCGTTTGTATCGATGTGCGAGAACTTCTTAGGACGTCAACCGCACTGGGGTCTTTTCAAACATATCTTCACCATTCGCTCCCAGTCGGTAAAAAAGGCAAAGTCGAGTGACTCGAAAACCCACGTCATCCAGATGTGTGGGGGTTTAGGTATCCAAAAGAGGAATAGGAGTGCCTTTCCTGCCATGACTCTCCCTGAATCTGTTAGAGGCTGGCAGTCGACCTGGTTCTACTGCCAGGACGTCGCAGCTCCAGGTCAGCCGACTGGTCTTCCCCACTTCTCGTTCGACCGTGTTCAGACTCCTGCCCCACTGAGAGTAACCGCTGTTGAGACCGTGGAGACGAAGATGTTGGTGGAGAGAGTGGTCCAGTTCGTCAATGATGGCGTTACCGGCCTGAACTTGCTGGAAGTGTTCCTTAGTCGATGCATCCAGCCTCTCCAGGCCCGCGATCACCCGATGTGGCTGTATTCCGGACCGGATGACACCGCACGGGTCCATCCAGAAGAAGTGCCGTTCGAAACCATAGCTTTGTGGATGAGGAGCATCACAGGCAAATAGGACAACCCTAGAGGATCCAGGCGAGTCATCCCCTTCAGCAACGGTAACCCGCCCGACAAGGTATACTCTTTGTTCCAATTGCTTCCCGCTCACGCACCGACTGTACTTGATGTTGGCTGACTCTTACTCGACCAATTTGCTTTGCACGTATTCACTGAGATGCATTCGACACCCAATGGCAAACAAGCTTTGGAGCAGGACCGGGAAGGGGAGGATAGTGCGAAGGAGAGTGGCGAGTGGGAGTCTCCGGGAGAAGAGGAGGAGGAGGAGAGCGATGAGTCGGACGAGGAGGAAGAAGTCGACTCGCCGCCGCGCTCCGAACGTCGATCCAAACAGCAGCATGATCCATCTGGCGGGCGTAGGAAAAGCGTGGCCCCGAGTGCCAATACTCAGAAGCGCACTCGGATGTTGATCTCGGAGCCGACGGAGAAGGTGGCCAAGCACCCTAAAGTTTCTCCTCCCAAGGCTCGGAAGACATTGCCACAGATCAAGATGGACGTCCCTGTTGCTTCAGGGTGAGTATCTCGCTTGCATTTTCGTAGGTCGACTGAAGATTTTCTTGTTCTGACCAACCAATTCATGTGTCTTTCCAGTCCCACCTCTGCTGCCACTGACATGGACATTGACAAGGCGCCAGGAGACGAAGAGGCCACCTCACGAGTTGGTAAGTCCAATCGACCAAGCTTCGTTAAGTTGAGTAGATCGTCAATCGGCAGAATTTCTGACATTTCTCTCTTTCTGTAGTTCTGCAAGAAGTTGTTGTGCTTCCTGATGATGAAGAAGAGGAGCCTCTACAGGGGAGTAGGAAGAGGAGCGGGAGCTCTGGCAGGAGGAGGCTTGAAGTTCAGGTTCCTCAGTCGACGCCAGCGCTCGAGGCGGTGGTCGATTGTTCCAGAGAGCCTGTTCAGACCAGCGTCACATTCGCCAGCCCGCTGACGACTGATCGTCCGGTGGACTCGACTGTATCGACTCCTGCTGCTCCACAACCCCATGCCTCTGACCCAGCGACTACTTCGGCTGCTCTGCAGCCATCACTTTTTGCAGCGTATCAGACTCCGGATGACTCACCGAGTGCCGCTAGGGAAGCTCTTCGCCAGGTGAGCCTTGTCATGGAGCAGGTGAAGGTGGTGTCGAAAGTGCAACATATTTATATAAATATAAAAACGGTGGTAAGAAGTAATATCCCTTTTATTATTAGGTATAAATATAAATATATAGATAAATATAGATTATCAATAGATTGAACACTAGAGAGCTTGCCGAAAGTGCAACATATTTATACAATGTATAACATATTTCCTAGAATGGGTAGATTTGTGGTTGCATCACTCGTCAAGATAAAATCTTGGTACTCACCAAAAAAAACTTTGAGAACCAAGCTTGATATGTGGTGGGACTACACCTGGTACTCATACTAACAAGTATGTGTGCATTCCTAGTAGGTGCATAGACTGGTAAGTGTAATTATCTCCCAAATATTAAATGGCACTGCCTCCTTTCCAAAATCTTTGGCATCTAAACTTTCTCAGAAAGTCCCAAAATCTAAGGCATGTTAGCACTCAGCTCTGGGTATTCTCTTCTACTGTCGGTGTAAGCTAACCCTTGCTAACCATATTTGTTAAAGGATATCATGGAGGAAACTACCCTCTCTCTCTTTCTCTCTCTCTCTCCCCCCTCCCCCCCCCTCTCTCTCTCCCCCTCCTCCCCTTTCTCTCTCTCCCCCTCCCCCTCTCTCTCTCTCCCTCCCCTCCCCCCTCTCTCTCTCTCTCTCTCTCCCCTCCCCCTCTCTCTCCCTCTCCCTCTCCCTCCCTCTCTCTCTCTCTCTCTCTCTCTCTCTCTCTCTCTCTCTCTCTCTCTCTCTCTCTCTCCCTCCCTCCCTCCCTCTCCCTCTCCCTCTCCCTCTCTCCCCCTCTCCCTCCCTCCCTCCCTCCCTTCCTCCCTCTCTCTTTCCCTCTCTCCCTTTATCTCTCTCTCTCTCTCCCTCCCTCCCTCCCTCCCTCCCTCCCTCTCCCTCTCTCCCTCCCCCTCCCTCCCTCCCTCCCTCTCTCTCTCTCTCTCCCTCTCTCTCCCTCTCTCCCTCCCTCCCTCCCTCCCTCCCTTCCTCCCTTCCTCCCCCCCCTCTCTCTCTCCCTCTCTCCCTTGCTCTCTCTCTCCCTCTCTCCCTCTCTCTCTCGCTCCCTCTCCCTCGCTCTCTCGCTCTCTCTCTCTCCCTCTCCCTCTCTCCCTCTCTCTCTCTCCCTCTCTCTCTCTCCCTCTCTCTCTCTCTCTCTCTCTCTCTCTCTCTCTCTCTCTCTCTCTCTCTCTCTCTCTCTCTCCCTCCCCCTCCCCCTCCCTCCCCCACTCCCTCCCTCCCTCCCTCCCCCTTCCTCTTTCCCCTCCTCTCTCTCTCTTTCTCTCTCTCTCTCTCTCTCTCTCTCTCTCTCTCTCTCCCTCCCTCCCTCCCTCTCTCTCTCTCCCTCCCTTCCTCCCTCCCTCCCTCTCCCCCTCTCCCCCTCTCCCCCTCTCTCTCTCCCCCTCTCCTCTCTCTCTCTCTCTCTCTCTCTCCATCTCTCCCTCTCTCTCCCTCCCTCTCCCTCTCTCTCTCTCTCTCTCTCTCTCTCTCTCTCTCTCTCCCTCCCTCCCTCCCTCTCCCTCTCCCTCTCCCTTTCTCTCTCCCTCTCCCTCTCCCTCTCCCTCTCCCTCCCTCTCTCTCTCTCTCTCTCTCTCTCTCTCTCTCTCTCTCCATGGCTTCTGCCGGATAAGGCCGCACGACGTCCGTGATGGATGCAGTGGGGTTACGATCCCCTACAGTCTCGTGGGCTACCAACAGAGGATCCTCTCAAGGGAGGCGGGTGGTGGTCGTTGATACGTCTCCGTCGT
Organism: Triticum aestivum; assembly: GCF_018294505.1. Classification (NCBI taxonomy): domain Eukaryota; kingdom Viridiplantae; phylum Streptophyta; class Magnoliopsida; order Poales; family Poaceae; genus Triticum; species Triticum aestivum. The sequence continues at coordinate 538,799,372 of NC_057798.1, forward strand.
ATCTATAATTTTTGATTATTTCATGCCAATATTCTATAACTTTCATATACTTTTGGCAACTTTTTATACTATTTTTGAGACTAACATATTGATCCAGTGCCCAGTGCCAGTTCCTGTTTGCTACATGTTTTTTGTTTCACAGAAAATCCATATCAAACGGAGTCCAAACACGATAAAACTTACAATGATTTTTTTGGAATATATGTGATTTTTGGGAAAAGAATCAACGCGAGACGATGCCCGAGAAGTCCACAAGGCAGGGGGCACACCCGAGGGGGTAGGGCACGCCTAGGGCCCTTGTGGTCATTCCATAAGGCGGTTGGTGCCCTTCTTCTGGTGCAAGAATGCTAATATCCGGATAAAAAATATGTTAAAATTTCAGCCCAATCGGAGTTACGAATCTCCGGGAATTTAAGAAACAGTGAAAGGCCAGAATCTGGGAACACGTAAATAGAAGTAAACACACACACACACACACACACACACAGAGAGAGAGAGAGAGATCCAATCACAGAGGGGCTCTCGCCCCTCCGCCACCATGGAGGCCATGTACCAAAGGGGAAACCCTTCTCCCATCTAGGTGAAGGTCAAGGAAGAAGAAGAAGGAGGGGGCTCTCCCCCCCTCTCTCCTGGTGGCACTGGAACACCGCCGAAAGTATGTTAGCTTCTGCCTCTCCCTCATATAAAATTGCAATAATGATTACCGGTCTAGTTACCGATTGCCTAGGGAGAAATATCTTTCTTGTGACAAAAAACTCTCTACTAAAACTAACTTAGTTGTTACTTTATCTAAACATCCCCTAGCTTTTTTTTACGTGCTCTTTATTATCTTGCGAACCTATCCTATCAAACCTACAAAGTACTTCCACTACAAAAAAAGACACATCCGTGACATTTTCGGCCGAACGGATTTTTTTCCTGTCCTACTTATGACACTTCTATGACGATAATTGTGACAAAACTGAGTATGATCATAGATGTGGTGGGATCCTACTTCTATGACAAAAAAATCATGACATAAAATGGGCTTTTCTTCCTGAGCGGGCTGGAGACGCAGCTGCATGATATTCTTTGGGCCGTCCATGACAGAAAAACCGTGGTAGAAGCGAGGGCGAGGAAAATATGGGGGAGTTACCGGTTACGGTGGGTGGTCGGGGGCCGAGCAATGCGTGTTTTTCTCGTACCGTACGCGCGTGGGTGCGAGGCGTTGGGCTCTAACTGAACCCGAGTGAGGCGTCGCCTAACTGAACCCGAGCGATTGCACTGCAGGCTACGCGTTACTGAACCCGAGCGATCGAGCGATTACTTCGCTACTGCTGCTAACTGAAGCCGATCGATGCTGCCTCTGGATGAATAGTGAGTGTTGCTGGGGGGTTTGGATGAACAGTGAGCATTGTTTGGGGGGGGGCTTAGATGAACAGTTCCCGATGGGGGTGGATGAACAGGACCCGTGGTTGCCTCTGGATGAACAGGACCCCGATCGATCGAGACGGTTGGGGCTGGATGAACAGGACCCCGTGGAGGGCTGGATGCAGGGCCGTCCAGGGGCCTGTGCGGGCTGTGCGCCCGCACAGGGCCCCCAAATTTCAGGGGCCCCCGATTTGGGCCAATGTCTTAGTATACTGTTTTTCGTTTTGGGCCCTTTCTTCAGACCTAGCACGTAACTGGGCTTCCTCAGCTAGTCTTTGGCACTACCGGTCGGGCCTGCTCCTCAATCTCCCGCAAACGATGCTTTCCCGAGTCCCCCCCGATCGACACAATCTGCTGAACGATCGATCTATCGATCCAGCCCTCACGAGAAAAAAATAAAGCCTCTCACAGAGAACTAGCGGAAGTGCGGCGCCGCCACACGGAGACGGAGGCTAGCAGCGTTGTTTGATTGATCGCTTCGTATCCTTTCCGGAGATACAGCCGCAGCCCTGCCCGCATGTAAATTGATTCATCGGTTCTATTCACCGCTGGGCGCTTCGCTAGTCGCAAATCCCACCGCATGAGTAGAAGCAGCCCGTGGCCGAGACCAAGGTGAGAGCAACACCGATCTGTCCAACATCTGCGCTGAAACTGAATCCTTATTTAATCTAGACTATTTTGTTTTGCTGAATAATTATATTAGTGAGCATATTATAAGCATATGCATCAGTTCATCGATCACTTTTTTTAGGGAAGATATATATATATATATAGTAGGCTAGTAGATCATGATGAAGTTGTCACACACAAAGATTTCCAAGATAGTTGCTTCAGGGTTGTTTTTTTCTTTATTACCTTGATAAGCCTATCATTTATGCAATGTTGGAATTCATTTATATTTTTTCAATAAAGAAATAGTCTATTCTAGAAATTTTAGGGCCTCATTTTGCTTTTCGCACCGGGGCCCCGAATTCCTGGAGACGGCCCTGGCTGGATGAACAGGACGACCCCGTGGAGGGCTGGATGAACAGTAGATGGTGGAGGGGTGGATGAACAGTAGCCCCGTGGAGGGGTGGTTGAACAGGAGCCCGTGGAGAGGGCTGGTTGAACAGTAGCCGGTGGAGTAGCACGCGGTGGAGGCTGGATGAACAGGAGCCCGTGGATGAACAGTCGCAGGTGGAGGCTGGAGGAGGTCGATGATGGATGAACAGTAGCCCGTGGAGGCTGGAGGAGGTCGACGGTGGAGATGAACAGTATCCCGTGGAGTCCCATTTTGCGGTACGCCACACCCCTCCCGATGAACAAGACCCCTGTTTTGACCGTAGCGCTCCAACACAAGTCCGTTTCCTCCGTTTTGCAGTACGCCACACCCCTCCCGATCAACAGGATCCCGTTTCAACCGTAGGAGGTCCAACATGTTGGGGAACATAGTAATTTCAAAATTTTCCTACGCACACGCAAGATCATGGTGATGCATAGCAACGAGAGGGGAGAGTGTTGTCCACGTACCCTCGTAGACCGTAAGCGGAAGCGTTAGCACAACGTGGTTGATGTAGTCGTACGTCTTCACGGCCCGACCGATCAAGCACCGAAACTACGGCACCTCCGAGTTCTAGCACACGTTCAGCTTGATGACGTCCCTCAAACTCCGATCTAGCCGAGTGTCGAGGGAGAGTTCCGTCAGCACGACGGCGTGGTGACGATCTTGATGTTCTACCATCGCATGGCTTCGCCTAAGCACCGCTACGATATTATCGAGGTGGACTATGGTGGAGGGGGGCACCGCACACAGCTAAGAGATCCAAGGGATCAATTGTTGTTGTGCCTAGAGGTGCCCCCCTGCCCCCGTATATAAAGGATCAAGGGGGGAGGGGGCGGCCGGCCTAGGAGGGGCGCGCCAAGGGGAGTCCTACTCCCACCGGGAGTAGGACTCCCTCCTTCCTTGTTGGAGTAGGAGAAGGGGGAAAGAGGGGGAGAGGAGGAAGGAAAAAGGGGCCGCACCCCTTGTCCAATTCGAACCAGAGGGGGGCTGCGCGCCTCCTTCCTTTCGGCCTCTCTCCTCTATTCCCGTATGGCTCAATAAGGTCCATATACTCCCCGGCGAATTCCCGTAACTCTCCGATACTTCGAAAAATACTCGAATCACTCGGAACCTTTCCGAACTCCAAATATAGTCGTCCAATATATCGATCTTTACGTCTCGACCATTTTGAGACTCCTCGTCATGTCGCCGATCTCATCCGGAACTCCGAACTCCTTCGGTACATCAAAACTCATAAACTCATAATATAATTGTCATCGAAACCTTAAGCGTGTGGACCCTACGGGTCGAGAACAATGTAGACATGACCTAGAACTATTCTCAGTCAATAACCAATAGCGGAACCTGGATGCTCATATTGGCTCCCACATATTCTACGAAGATCTTTATCGGTCAAACTGCATAACAACATACGTTGTTCCCTTTGTCATCGGCATGTTACTTGCCCGAGATTCGATCGTCGGTATCCAATACCTAGTTCAATCTCGTTACCGGCAAGTCTCTTTACTCGTTACATAATGCATCATTCCGTAACTAACTCATTAGCTACATTTCTTGCAAGGCTTATAGTGATGTGCATTACCGAGAGGGCCCAGAGATACCTCTCCGACAATCGGAGTGACAAAACCTAATCTCGAAATACGCCAACCCAACATGTACCTTTGGAGACACCTGTAGTACTCCTTTATAATCACCCAGTTACGTTGTGACGTTTGGTAGCATCCAAAGTGTTCCTCCGGTAAACGGGAGTTGCATAATCTCATAGTTACAGGAACATGTATAAGTCATGAAGAAAGCAATAGCAATATACTAAACGATCAAGTGCTAGGCTAACGGAATGGGTCATGTCAATCACATCATTCTCCTAATGATGTGATCCCATTAATCAAATGACAACACATGTCTATGGTTAGGAAACATAACCATCTTTGATTAATGAGCTAGTCAAGTAGAGGCATACTAGTGACTATATGTTTGTCTATGTATTCACACATGTATCATGTTTCCGGTTAATACAATTCTAGCATGAATAATAAACATTTATCATGATACGAGGAAATAAATAATAACTTTATTATTGCCTCTAGGGCATATTTCCTTCAGTCTCCCACTTGCACTAGAGTCAATAATCTAGTTCACATCATCATGTGATTTAACACCAATATTCATATCTGTATATGATTAACACCCATAGTTCACATCGTCATGTGATCAACACCCAAAGGGTTTACTAGAGTCAATAATCTAGTTCACATCGCTATGTGATTAACACCCAAAAGAGTACTAAGGTATGATCATGTTTTGCTTGTGAGAGAAGTTTAGTCAACGGGTCTGTCACATTCAGAGCCGTATGTATTTTGCAAATATTCTATATCTACAATGCTCTGCATGGAGCTACTCTAGCTTATTGCTCTCACTTTCAATATGTATCCAGATTGAGACTTAGAGTCATCTGGATTAGTGTAAAAGTTTGCACCGATGTAACTTTTACGATGAACTCTTTTATCACCTCCATAATCGAGAAACATGTCCTTAGTCCTCACTAAGGATATTCTTGACCGCTGTCCAGTGATCTACTATTAGATCAAAATTGTATTCCTTTGCGAAACTCAGAGCAAGGTATACAATAAGTCTGGTTCACAGCATAGCATACTTTATAGAACCTATGACTGAGGCATAGGGAATGACTTTTCATTCTCTTTCTATTTTCTGCCATGGTCGGGTCTTGAGTCTTACTCAATTTCACACCTTTGCAACACAGGCAAGAACTATTTCTTTGACTGTTCCATTTTGAACTATTTCAAAATCTTGACAAGGTATGTACTTATTGAAAAACTTATCAAGCGTCTTGATCTATCTCAATAGATCTTGATGCTCAATATGTAAGTAGCTTTACTGAGGTCTTTCTTTTTAAATAACTCCTTTCAAATACTCCTTTATGCTTTCCAAAAAAATTCTACATCATTTCTGATCAACAATATGTTACTCACATATATTTATCAGAAAGGTGGTAGTTCTCCCACTCACTTTATTGTAAATACAGGCTTCTTCAAAAGTCTATATAAAACTATATGCTTTGATCAACTTATCAAAGCGTATATTCCAACTCTGAGATGTTTGCACCAGTCCATAGATGGATCGCTGGAGCTTGCACAATTTGTTAGCACCTTTAGGATTGACAAAACCTTCTGGTTGCATCATATACAACTCTTATTTAATAAATCCATTAAGGAATGCAGTTTTGACATCCATTTGCCAGATTTCATAAAATGTGGCAATTGCTAACATGATTCGGACAGACTTAAGCATCGATATGAGTGAGAAAATCTCATCGTATTCAACACCTTTGAACTTGTCGAAAACCTTTCACAACAAGTCGAGCTTTGTAGATAGTAACACTACTATCAGTGTCCGTCTTCCTCTTGAAGATCCATTTATTTAACATGGCTTGCTGATCATCGAGCAAGTCAATCAAAGTCCATACTTTGTTCTCATACATGGATCATATCTCAGATTTTATGGCCTCAAGCCATTTCGCGGAATCTGGGCTCATCATCGCTTCCTCATAGTTCGTAGGTTCATCATGGTCTAGTAACATGACTTCTAGAACACGATTACCGTACCACTCTGGTGTGGATCTTACTCTGGAAGACCTACGAGGTTTGGTAGCAACTTGATCTGAAGTTTCATGATCATCATCATTAACTTCCTCACTAATTGGTGTAGGAATCACTGGAACTAATTTCTGTGATGAACTACTTTCCAATAAGGGAGAATGTACAATTACCTCATCAAGTTCTACTTTCCTCCCACTCACTTCTTTTGAGAGAAACTTCTTCTCTAGAAAGGATCCATCTTAGCAACGAATAACTTGCCTTCGGATCTGTGATAGAAGGTGTACCCAATAGTTACCTTTGGGTATTCTATGAAGACACACTTCTCCGATTTGGGTTCGAGCTTATCAGGTTGAAACTTTTTCACATAAGCATCGCAGCCCCAAACTTTAAGAAATGACAACTTTGGTTTCTTGCCAAACCACAGTTCATAAGGCGTCGTCTCAACGGATTTCGATGGTGCCCTATTTAAAGTGAATGCAACTATCTCTAATGCATAATACCAAAACGATAGTGGTAAACCGATAAGAGATATCATAGATTGCACTATATCCAATAGATTACGGTTATGACGTTCGGACACACCATTAAGCTGTGGTGTTCCAGGTGGCATGAGTTTGTGGAACTATTCCACATTGTTTTAATTGAAGACCAAACTCGTAACTCAAATATTTTTCTCCGCGATCAAATTGCAGAAACTTTATTTTCTTGTTACGATGATTCTCCACTTCACTCTGAAATTCTTTGAACTTTTCAAATGTTTCAGACTTGTGCTTCATTAAGTAGATATACCTATATCTGCTCAAACCATCTGTGAAGGTCAGAAAATAACGATACACGCCGCGAGCCTTAACACTCATCGGATTGCATACATCGGTATGTATTATTTCCAATAAGTTAGTAGCTCGTTCCATTGTTCCGGAGAACGGAGTTTTAGTCATCTTGCCCAAAAGGCACGGTTCGCAAGCATCAAATGATTCATAACCAAGTGATTCCGAAAATCCATCTTTATGGAGTTTCTTCATGCGCTTTACACCGATATGACCCAAACGGCAGTGCCACAAATAAGTTGCACTATCATTATTAACTTTGCATCTTTTGGCATCAATATTGTTAATATGTGTATCACTATGATCGAGATCCAACAAACTATTTTCATTGGGTGTATGACCATCGAAGGTTTTATTCATGTAAACAGAACAACAATTATTCTTTGACTTTAAATGAATAACCGTATCGCAATAAACATGATCAAATCATATTCATGTTCAACGCAAACACCAAATAACATTTATTTAGGTTTAACACTAATCCCGAAAGTATAGGGAATTTGATTTGCATATTATTGATAGGAAGGGAGCTGAGAACCCCGTTGCAGACAACTTGTTTAGGTTAGAGAATGTTCTTGATGACCCACTGCCTATTGATGATAGCTTTCCTGATTAACAATTAGCAGTTATTAATGCTTCTCGTACTGCTCCTTGGTATGCTGATTATGCTACTTACATTGTTCCTAAATTTATACCACCTAGTTTCACATACCAACAAAAGAAAAGGTTCTTTTATGATTTAAGACATTACTTCTGGGATGACCCACACCTTTATAAACAAAGGAGTAGATGGTGTTATTAGACGTTGTGTACCTCAGCATGAATAGGAACAGATCCTACGCAAGTGTCACTCTGAATCATATGGAGGACACCACGCTGGAGATAGAACTGCACATAAGGTATTGCAATCCGGTTTTCATTGGCCTACTCTCTTCAAAGATGCTCGTAAGTTTGTCTTATCTTGTGATGAATGTAAAAGAATTGGTAATATTAGTAGACGTCAAGAAATGCCTATGAATTACTCTCTTGTTACTGAACCGTTTGATGTTAGGGGCTTTGATTATATGGGACATTTTCCTGCCTCTAATGGTTATACACATATTTTAATTGTTGTTGATTATGTTACTAAGTGGGTAGAAGCTATTCCAACTAGTAGTGCTGATCATAACACTTCTATTAAAATGCTTAAAGAAGTTATTTTTCCGAGGTTTGGAGTCCCTAGATATCTTATGACTGATGGTGGTTCACATTTTATTCATGGTGCTTCCCGTAAGATGCTTGCTAAGTATGATGTTAATCACAGAATCGCATCTCCTTATCACCTGCAGTCTAGTGGTCAAGTAGAGTTGAGCAATAGAGAGCTCAAATTAATTTTGCAAAAGACTGTGAATAGATCTAGAAAGAACTGGTCCAAAAAACTTGATGATGCATTATGGGCCTATAGAACTGCATATAAAAATCCTATGGGTATGTCTCCGTATAAGATGGTTTATGGAAGAGCAGGTCACTTACCTCTTGAACTTGAACATAAAGCATACTGGGTTATTAAAGAGCTCAATTATGACTTCAAACTTGCCGGTGAGAAGAGGTTATTTGATATTAGCTCACTTGATGAATGGAGAACCCAAGCCTATGAGAATGCTAAGCTATTCAAAGGAAAAGTCAGACGCTGGCCTGACAAAAGGATACAAAAGCGTGAGTTTAACGTAGGTGATTATGTGTTATTATTCAACTCTCGTTTAAGATTTTTTGCAGGAAAACTTCTCTCTAAATGGGAAGGTCCTTACTTTATCGAGGAGGTCTATCGTTCCGGTGCCATAAAAATCAACAACTTTGAAGGTACAAGTCCGAGGGTGGTGAACGGTCAAAAAATTAAACATTATATCTCAGGTAATCCTATCAATGTTGAAACTAATATTGTTGAGACCGTAACCCCGGAGGAATACATAAGGGACACTTTCCAGAATGTTTCAGACTCCGAAAAGGAATAGGTATGTGGTACGGTAAGTAAACCGACTCCAAAACAATTCTAATGACAATTTCTATCCGTTTTGGAATATTTAAGAATTTTGGAAAGAAAAAAGTAGTCCGGGAAGAGGCCTCCACGAGGGTGGAGGGCGCGCCCACCCTTCCTGGGCACGCCCCCCCTGTCTCGTGGCCACCTCGTGTGTCTCCCGGACTCCGTTTTCTCGCACGTTATGTATTTTGGTCGGTAAAAATTCATTATATAATCTCCCGAAGGCTTTGACCACCGTATCACGCAAATATCCTCTGTTTTCGTTTTGAGCTGTTTCTATTACAGATTTAGAGCAATATGTTGTCTCAGGATTCAGAAGGGAAAAGCTATGTGGCTGATTACCTTGCAGACTCTAAAGTCTACAGGGACCTGGGGCATGATGGCTGGACCACTAAAGAAGAGGAAGACTATGAGCCTAAGGGAATGAAGGAAATATGCCCTAGAGGCAATAATAAAGTTATTATTTATTTCCTTATATCATGATAAATGTTTATTATTCATGCTAGAATTGTATTAACCGGAAACATAATACATGTGTGAATACATAGACCAACATAGTATCACTAGTATGCCTCTACTTGACTAGCTCGTTTATCAGAGATGGTTATGTTTCCTAACCATAGACAAAAGAGTTGTCATTTGATTAACGGGATCACATCATTAGGAGAATGATGTGATTGACTTGACCCATTCCGTTAGCTTAGCACTTGATCGTTTAGTATGTTGCTATTGCTTTCTTCATGACTTATACATGTTCCTGTAACTATGAGATTATGCAACTCCCGTTTATTGGAGGAACACTTTGGGTGCTACCAAACATCACAACATAACTGGGTGATCATAAAGGAGTACTACAGGTGTCTCCAAAGGTACATGTTGGGTTGGCGTATTTCGAGATTAGGTTTTGTCACTCCGATTGTCGGAGAGGTATCTCTGGGCCCTCTCGGTAATGCACATCACTATAAGCCTTGCAAGCAATGTAGCTAATGAGTTAGTTACGGAATGATGCATTACATAACGAGTAAAGAGACTTGCCAGTAACGAGATTGAACTAGGTATTGGATACCGACGATCGAATCTCGGGCAAGTAACATACCGATGACAAAGGGAACAACGTATGTTGTTATGCGGTTTGACCGATAAAGATCTTCGTAGAATATGTAGGAACCAATATGGACATCCAGGTTCCGCTATTGGTTATTGACCGAGAATAGTTCAAGGTCATGTCTACATAGTTCTCAAACCCGTAGGGTCCGCACGCTTAAGGTTTCGATGACAGTTATATTATGAGTTTATGAGTTTTGATGTACCGAAGGAGTTCGGAGTCCTGGATGAGATCGGGGACATGACAAGGAGTCTCGAAATGGTTGAGACGTAAAGATCGATATATTGGACGACTATATTCGGAGTTCGGAAAGGTTCCGAGTGATTCGGGTATTTTTCGGAGTACCGGAGAGTTACGGGAATTCGCCGGGGAGTATATGGGCCTTATTGGGCCATACGGGAATAGAGGAGAGAGGCCAAAAGGAAGGAGGCCTGCGCCCCCCCTCTGGTCCGAATTGGACAAGGGGCGCAGCCCCCCTTTCCTTCTTCCTCTCCCCCTCTTTCCCCTTCTCCTACTCCAACAAGGGAGGTGGAATCCTACTAGGACTAGGGAGTCCTAGTAGGACTCCACACTTGGCGCGCCCCCTCCTAGGGCCGGCCTCCTCCCCCCTTGCTCCTTTATATACGGGGGCAGGGGGTACCCCATGACACACAAGTTGATCTACGGATCGTTCCTTAGCCGTGTGCGGTGCCCCCCTCCACCATATTCCACCTCGGTCATATCGTCGCGGAGTTTAGGCGAAGCCCTGCGCCGGTAGAACATCATCATCGTCACCACGCCGTCGTGCTGACGGAACTCATCCCCGAAGCTTTGCTGGATCGGAGCCCGGGGATCGTCATCGAGCTGAACGTGTGCTGAACTCGGAGGTGCCGTACGTTCAGTGCTTGGATCGGTCGGATCGTGAAGACGTACGACTACATAAACCGCGTTGTGCTAACGCTTCCGCTTACGGTCTACGAGGGTACGTGGACAACACTCTCCCCTCTCGTTGCTATGCCATCACCATGATCTTGCGTGTGCGTAGGATTTTTTTTTGAAATTACTACGTTCCCCAACAGGGAAAGGAGGAGACGTGTTCAGACAAAAACGAAGCCCCATTGCCTCAACCTGAGGACATGCATGTGGAGTTTAAAAAGTCAAGCCTCCCTAATAGAGCAAAGAAGCCAAAGATTGAGTTTATTCCTTTTCATCTCTTGCAGGAAAATAAACAGGAATTATGCAAAAGAATATTAAGTCTTGAGCAGGAGATCGATGACCTAAAGGAGCAAAATACTATACTCAAGCATAAATTGAGGAAGAAGCCTACATCATCAACAACTCCTACTTCACCACCTCCGAGGACATAATCACATGGGTATGGGCACTCCCCTTGGCAACTGCCAAGCTTGGGGGAGGTGTCCCGGTATCATATCACCATCACACTCCTATCTTTACCGCTTTACTTAGTTCGGTCCCTTTTAGTAGTATCTTGATCTAGTAGATTGAAGTTTTGGTATGAATTAGTTTTGAGTTTTGCTTTGTGATCTCTTTATGTAATTGAGTCCGTGAGCTATCTATAATAAAGATTAGTGTTGAGTCAAGGGGTTTGCTATCTTGCCATGATCTTGAGAAAGTAGGAAAAATAAAAAGAATAAAAGAGTTCATATTGATCTTGTGGATAGTAACGACTTCACACATAGAAAGTATGAGGCATAAAAGTTGTTGAGAGTTGACAAACATAGTTTGGTCATCGTTGCAATTAATAGGAAGTAATAAGGAAAGAGAGGTTTTCACATGCAAATATACTATATTGGACATCTTTTATGATTGTGAGCACTCATTAAGTATGACATGCTAAAAGAGTTGATGTTGGACAAGGAAGACAATGTAATGGTTTATGTTTTCTCACATCTCAGTTAAAGTATATTGTCATTGATCTTCCCAACATGTTGAGCTTGCCTTTCCCCCTCATGCTAGCCAAATTTCTTGCACCAAGTAGAGATACTACTTGTGCTTCCAAATATCCTTAAACCAGTTTTGCCATGAGAGTCCACCATACATACCTATGGATTGAGTAAGATCCTTCAAGTAAGTTGTCATGTTGTAGGCAATAAAAATTGCTCTCTGAATATGTATATGACTTATTAGTGCAGAGAAAATAAGCTTTATACGATCTTATTATGGAAGCAATAAAAACGATGGACTGCATAATAAAGGTCCATATACAAGTGGCAATATAAAGTGACGTTCGTTTGCACTAAGATTTTATGCATCCAACCCTAAAAGCACATGACAACCTCTGCTTCCCTCTGCGAAGGGCCTATCTTTTACTTTATGTTTTTACTTTGTGCTTGAGTCAAGGTGATCTTCACCTTTCCCTTTTTCATTTTATCCTTTGGCAAGCTCCTCGTGTTTGAAAGATCTTGATATATATATATCCAATTGGATGTAAGTTAGCATGAATTATTATTGTTGACATCACCCAAAGGTGAATACGTTGGGAGGCAACACAATAAGCCCCTATCTTTCTCAGTGTCCGGTTGAAACTCCATAACCACAAGTATTGCGTGAGTGTTAGCAATTGTAGAAGACTATATGATAGTTGAGTATGTGGACTTGCTGAAAAGTTCTATTCTTGACTCTTTCTGATGTTATGATAAATTGCAATTGCTTCAATGACTGAGATTATAGTTTGCTAGTTTCCAATGAAGTTTCTGAACCATACTTGACATTGTGAATTGATTGTTACTTGAGCATAAGAAATCATATGATAAAATTTATTTATGTTGTTGTTATAAGAATCATCATGATGCCCTCATGTCCGTATTTTATTTTTATCGACACCTCTATCTCTAAACATGTGGACATATTTTTTGATTTCGGCTTCCGCTTGAGGACAAGCGAGGTCTAAGCTTGGGGGAGTTGATACGTCCATTTTGCATCATGCTTTTATATCAATATTTATTGCATTATGGGCTGTTATTACACATTATATCTCAATACTTATGGCTATTCTCTCTTATTTTACAAGGTTTACCATGAAGAGGGGGAATGCCGGCAGCTGGAATTCTGGCTGGAAAAGGAGCAAATATTGGAAACCTATTCTGCACAGCTCCAAAAATCACGAAACTCCATGGAAGTCAGTTTTGGAATTAGTAAGAATTATTGAGCTAAGAAAGCACAAGAGGGGGCCCACACCCTGGCCAGGAGGGTGGGGGGCACGCCCACCCCTACTAGCCGCGCCCCCTGTCTCCTGGGCCCCCTGGTGGCCCTCCGGTGCCAATCTTCTGCTATATGAAGGCTTTTACCCTAGAAAAAATCAAAGGCAAGCTTACGGGATGACACTCCGCCGCCACGAAGCGGAACCTTGGCGGAACCAATCTAGGGCTCTGGTAGAGCTGTTCTGCCGGGGAAACTTCCCTCCCGGAGGGGGAAATCTGTTGGGGAACGTTGCAGAAAATTAAAATTTTTCCTACGGTTTCACCAAGATCCATCTATGAGTTCATCTAAGCAACGAGTCATGGGAGAGAGATTGCATCTACATACCACTTTGTAGATCGCGTGCGGAAGCGTTCAAGAGAACGGTGATGATGGAGTCGTACTCGCCGTGATTCAAATCACCGATGACCAAGTGCCGAACGGACAGCACCTTCGCGTTCAACACACGTACGGAGTGGATGAAGTCTCCTCCTTCTTGATCCAGCAAGGGGGAAGGAGAGGTTGATGATGATCCAACAGCACAACGGCGTGGTGGTGGATGCAGCAGAACTCCGGCAGGGCTTCGCCAAGCTGCTGCAGGAGGAGGACGAGGTGTAGCAGGGGGAGGGAGGCACCAATGCACAGGGTGCGGCTGCCCTCCCCCCTTCCCTCCTTTATATAGGCCCCCAGGGGGGGCGCCGGCCCTGGGAGATCCAATCTCCCAAGGGGGCGGCGGCCAGGGGGTGGAGTGTCCCCCAAGGCAAGTAGGGCGCCCCCCCCCCCCACCTATGGTTTCCAACCCTAGACGCAGAGGGGGGGCCCAGGGGGGCGCACCAGCCCACTAGGGGCTGGTTCCCTTCCCACTTCAGCCCACGGGGCCCTCCGGGATAGGTGGCCCCACCCGGTGGACCCCCGGGACCCTTCCGATGGTCCCGATACAATACCGGGTGACCCAGAAACTTTCCCGATGGCCGAAACATCACTTCCTATATATAATTCCTTACCTCTGGACCATTCCGGAACTCCTCGTGACGTCCGGGATCTCATCCGGGACTCCGAACAACATTCGGTTTGCTGCATAATCATATTAATACAACCCTAGCGTCACCGAACTGTAAGTGTGTAGACCCTACGGGTTCGGGAGAAATGCAGACATGACCGAGACGGCTCTCCGGTCAATAACCAACAGCGGGATCTAGATACCCATGTTGGCTCCCACATACTCCTCGATGATCTCATTGGATGAACCACGATGTCAAGGATTCAAGCAACCCCGTATACTATTCCCTTTGTCAGACGGTATGTTACTTGCCCGAGACTCGATCGTCGGTATCCCAATACCTCGTTCAGTCTCGTTATCGGCAAGTCACTTTACTCGTATCGTAATGCATGATCCCGTGACCAGACACTTGGTCACTTTGAGCTCATTATGATGATGCACTACCGAGTGGGCCCAGTGATACCTCTGCGTTATCCGGAGTGACAAATCCCAGTCTCGATCCGTGTCAACCCAACAGGCACTTTCGGAGATACCTGTAGTGCACCTTTATAGTCACCAATTACGTTGTGACGTTTGGTACACTCAAAGCACTCCTACGGTATCCGGGAGTTACACGATCTCATGGTCTAAGGAAAAGATACTTGACATTGGAAAAGCTCTAGCAAAACGAACTACATGATCTTGTGCTATGCTTAGGATTGGGTCTTGTCCATCACATCATTCTCCTAATGATGTGATCCCGTTGTCAATGACATCTAATGTCCATAGTCAGGAAACCATGACTATTTGTTGACCAACGAGCTAGTCAACTAGAGGCTTACTAGGGACGTATTGTGGTCTATGTATTCACACGTGTATTACGATTTCCGGATAATACAATTATAGCATGAATAAAAGACAATTATCATGAACAAGGAAATATAATAATAATCCTTTTATTATTGCCTCTAGGGCATATTTCCAACAGTCTCCCACTTGCACTAGAGTCAATAATCTAGTTACATTGTGATGAATCGAACACCCATAGAGTTCTGGTGCTGATCATGTTTTGCTCGCGGAAGAGGTTTAGTCAACGGATCTGCGACATTCAGATCCGTATGCACTTTGCAAATTTCTATGTCTCCATCTTGAACATTTTCATGAATGGAGTTGAAACGATGCTTGATGTGCCTGGTCTTCTTGTGAAACCTGGGCTCCTTGGCAAGGGCAATAGCTCCAGTGTTGTCACAGAAGAGTTTGATCGGCCCCGACGCATTGGGTATGACTCCTAGGTCGGTGATGAACTCCTTCACCCATATTGCTTCATGCGCTGCCTTCGAGGCTGCCATGTACTCCGCTTCACATGTAGATCCCGCCACGACGCTCTGCTTGCAGCTGCACCAGCTTACTGCTCCACCATTCAACATATACACGTATCCGGTTTGTGACTTAGAGTCATCTACATCTGTGTCGAAGCTAGCATCGACGTAACCCTTTACGGCGAGCTCTTCGTCACCTCCATAAACGAGAAACATGTCCTTTGTCCTTTTCAGGTACTTTAGGATATTCATGACCGCTGTCCAGTGTTCCTTGCCGGGATTACTTTGGTACCTTCCTACCAAACTTACGGCTAGGTTTACATCAGGTCTGGTACACATCATGGCATACATAATAGATCCTATGGCTGAAGCATAGGGGATGACACTCATCTCTTCTTTATCTTTTGCCGTGGTCGGGCATTGAGCCGAGCTCAATCTCACACCTTGCAGTACAAGCAAGAACTCTTTCTTGGACTGATCCATTTTGAACTTCTTCAAAATTTTATCAAGGTATGTGCTTTGTGAAAGAACTATGAGGCGTCTCGGTCTATCCCTATAGATCTTGATGCCTAATATATATGCAACTTCTCCAAGGTCCTTCATTGAAAAACACTTATTCAAGTAGGCCTTAATGCTGTCCAAGAATTCTATATCATTTCCCATCAAAAGTATGTCATCTACATATAATATAAGAAATGCTACAGAGCTCCACTCACTTTCTTGTAAACGCAGGCTTCTCCATAAGTCTGCATAAACCCAAACGCTTTGATCATCTCATCAAAGCGAATGTTCCAACTCCGAGATGCTTGCACCAGCCCATAAATGGATTGATGGAGCTTGCATACTTTGTTAGCATTCTTAGGATCGACAAAACCTTCCGGCTGCATCATATACAACTCTTCCTTAAGATAGCCGTTAAGGAATGCCGTTTTGATGTCCATCTGCCATATCTCATAATCATAGTATGCGGCAATTGCCAACATGATTCGGACGGACTTAAGCTTCGCTACGGGAGAGAAAGTCTCATCGTAGTCAATCCCTTGAACTTGCCGATAACCCTTAGCGACAAGTCGAGCTTTATAGATGGTGACATTACCATCTGCGTCCGTCTTCTTCTTAAAGATCCATTTGTTTTCTATCGCTCGCCGATCATCGGGCAAGTCGGTCAAACTCCATACTTTGTTTTCATACATGGATTCTATCTCGGATTGCATGGCTTCTAGCCATTTGTTGGAATCTGGGCCCGCCATCACTTCTTCATAGTTCGAAGGTTCACCGTTGTCTAACAACATGATTTCCAGGACAGGGTTGCCATACCACTCTGGTGTGGAACGTGTCCTTGTGGACCTACGAAGTTCAGTAGCAACTTGATCCGAAGTACCTTGATCATCATCATTAATTTCCTCTCCAGTCGGTGTAGGCACCACAGGAACATTTTCTTGAGCTGCACTACTTTCCGGTTCAAGAGGTAGTACTTCATCGAGTTCTACTTTCCTCCCACTTACTCCTTTCGAGAGAAACTATTTTTCCAGAAAGGATCCGTTCTTGGCAACAAAGATCTTGCCTTCGGATCTAAGGTAGAAGGTATACCCAATGGTTTCTTTGGGGTATCCTATGAAGACGCATTTTTCTGACTTGGGTTTGAGCTTTTCAGGTTGATGTTTCTTGACATAAGCATCGCATCCCCAAACTTTTAGAAACGACAGCTTAGGTTTCTTCCCAAACCATAATTCATACGGTGTCGTCTCAACGGATTTAGACGATGCCCTATTTAAAGTGAATGTAGCTGTCTCTAGAGCGTATCCCCAAAATGATAGATCGCACCATATCCAATAGAGTGCGATTACAACGTTCGGACACACCGTTATGCTGAGGTGTTCCAGGCGGCGTGAGTTGTGAAACGATTCCACATTTTCTTAAGTGTGTACCAAATTCGTGACTTAAATATTCTCCTCCACGATCCGATCGTAAGAATTTTATCTTTCGGTCACGTTGATTCTCTACTTCATTCTGAAATTCCTTGAACTTTTCAAAGGTCTCAGACTTGTGTTTCATTAAGTAGACATATCCATATCTACTCAAGTCATCAGTGAGAGTGAGAACATAACGATATCCTCCGCGAGCCTCAACGCTCATTGGACCGCACACATCAGTATGTATGATTTCCAACAAGTTGGTTGCTCGCTCCATTGTTCCGGAGAACAGAGTCTTGGTCATTTTGCCCATGAGGCATGGTTCACATGTGTCAAATGATTCATAATCAAGAGACTCTAAAAGTCCATCAGCATGGAGCTTCTTCATGCGCTTGACACCAATGTGACCAAGGCGGCAGTGCCACAAGTATGTGGGACTATCGTTATCAACTTTACATCTTTTGGTATTCACACTATGAATATGTGTAACATTACGCTCGAGATTCGTTAAGAATAAACCATTGACCATCGGGGCATGACCATAAAACATATCTCTCATATAAATAGAAGAACCATTATTCTTGGATTTAAATGAGTAGCCATCTCGCATCAAACGAGATCCAGATACAATGTTCATGCTCACACTTGGCACTAAATAACAATTATTGAGGTTTAAAACTAATCCCATAGGTAAATGTAGAGGTAGCATGCCAACGGCGATCACATCGACCTTGGAACCATTCCCAACGCGCATCGTCATCTCGTCCTTCGCCAGTCTCCGCTTATTCCGCAGTTCCTGCTGTGAGTTACAAATATGAGCAACGACACCGGTATCAAATACCCAGGAGTTACTACGAGTGCTGGTGAGGTACACATCAATTACATGTATATCACATATACCTTTAGTGTTGCCGGCCTTCTTGTCCGCTAAGTATTTGGGGCAGTTCCGCTTCCAGTGACCCTTCCCTTTGCAATAAAAGCACTCAGTCTCAGGCTTGGGTCCATTCTTTGACTTCTTCCCGGCAACTGGCTTACCGGGCGCGGCAACATCTTTGTCGTCCTTCTTGAAGTTCTTCTTACCCTTGCCCTTCTTGAACTTAGTGGTCTTATTGACCATCAACACTTGATGTTCTTTCTTGATTTCAACCTCTGCTGACTTCAGCATTGAGAATACTTCAGGAATGGTCTTCACCATCCCTTGCATATTGTAGTTCAACACAAAGCTCTTGTAGCTCGGTGGGAGCGACTAAAGGATTCTGTCAATGACCGCCTCGTCCGGGAGGTTGATCTCCAGCTGGGACAGGCGGTTGTGCAACCCAGACATTTTGAGTATGTGCTCACTGACAGAACTGTTTTTTCTCCATCTTACAACTATAGAACTTATCGGAGACTTCATATCTCTCAACCCGGGCATGAGCTTGGAAAACCATTTTCAGCTCCTCGAACATCTCATATGCTCCGTGTTTCTCAAAACGCTTTTGGAGCCCCGGTTCTAAGCTGTAAAGCATGCCGCACTGAACGAGGGAGTAATCATCAGCACGTGATTGCCAAATGTTCATAACGTCTTGGTTCTCTGGGATGGGTGCTTCACCTAGCGGTGCATCTAGGACATAATCTTTCTTGGCTGCTATGAGGATGATCCTCAGGTTCCGGACCCAGTCCGAATAGTTGCTGCCATCATCTTTCAGCTTGGTTTTCTCTAGGAACGTGTTGAAGTTCATGTTGACATGAGCGTTGGCCATTTGATCTACAAGACATATTTTGCAAAAGTTTTAGACTAAGTTCATGATAATTAAGCTCATCTAATCAAATTATTTAATGAACTTCCACTCAGATTGACATCCCTCTAGTCATCTAAGTGTTACACGATCCGAGTCGACTAGGCCGTGTCCGATCATCACGTGAGACGGACTAGTCATCATCGGTGAACATCTCCATGTTGATCGTATATTCCATACGACTCATGTTCGACCTTTCGGTCTCTTGTGTTCCGAGGCCATGTCTGTTACATGCTAGGCTCGTCAAGTTAACCCTAAGTGTTTCTGCATGTGTAAAACTGTCTTACACCCGTTGTATGTGAACGTAAGGATCTATCACACCCGATCATCACGTGGTGCTTCGAAATGACGAACTTTAGCAACGGTGCACAGTTAGGGGGAACACTTTCTTGAAATTATTATAAGGGATCATCTTATTTACTAATGCCATTCTAAGTAAACAAGATGCATAAAACATAATAAACATCACATGCAATTATATAGTAGTGACATGATATGGCCAATATCATATAGCTCCTTCGATCTCCATCTTCGGGGCTCCATGATCATCTTCGTCACCGGCATGACACCATGATCTCCATCATCATGATCTCCATCATTGTGTCTTCATGAAGTTGTCACGCCAACGACTACTTCTACTTCTATGGCTAACGCGTTTAGCAATAAAGTAAAGTAATTTACATGGCGTTCTTCAATGACACGCAGGTCATACAAAAAATAAAGACAACTCCTATGGCTCCTGCCGGTTGTCATACTCATCGACATGCAAGTCGTGATTCCTATTACAAGAACATGATCTCATACATCACAATATATCATTCATCATTCATCACAACTTTTGGCCATATCACATCACATGACAATTGCTGCAAAAACAAGTTAAACGTCCTCTAATTGTTGTTGCATCTTTTACGTGACTGCAACTGGGTTCTAGCAAGAACGTTTTCTTACCTACGAATAACCACAACGTGATTTTTGTCAACTTCTATTTACCCTTCATAAGGACCCTTTACATCTAACCCGCTCCAACTAAAGTAGGAGAGACAAACACCCGCTAGCCACCTTATGCAACTAGTGCATGTCAGTCGGTGGAACCTGTCTCACGTAAGCGTACGTGTAAGGTCGGTCCGGGCCGCTTCATCCCACAATACCGCTGAAGCAAGAAAAGACTAGTAGCGGCAAGCAAGTTGACAAGATCTACGCCCACAACAAAATTGTGTTCTACTCGTGCAATAGAGAACTACGCATAGACCTAGCTCATGATGCCACTGTTGGGGAACGTTGCAGAAAATTTAGAATTTTTCCTACGGTTTCACCAAGATCCATCTATGAGTTCATCTAAGCAACGAGTCATGGGAGAGAGATTGCATCTACATACCACTTTGTAGATCGCGTGCGGAAGCGTTCAAGAGAACGGTGATGATGGAGTCGTACTCGCCGTGATTCAAATCACCGATGACCAAGTGCCGAACGGACAGCACCTCCGCGTTCAACACACATACGGAGCGGATGACGTCTCCTCCTTCTTGATCCAGCAAGGGGGAAGGAGAGGTTGATGATGATCCAGCAGCACAACGGCGTGGTGGTGGATGCAGCAGAACTCCGGCAGGGCTTCGCCAAGCTGCTGCAGGAGGAGGACGAGGTGTAGCAGGGGGAGGGAGGCGCCAATGCACAGGGTGCGGCTACCCTCCCCCCTGCCCTCCTTTATATAGGCCCCCAGGGGGGGCCGGCCCTGGGAGATCCAATCTCCCAAGGGGGCGGCGGCCAGGGGGGTGGAGTGCCCCCCAAGGCAAGTGCCCCCCCCACCTAGGGTTTCCAACCCTAGGCGCAGAGGGGGGCCCCAGGGGGGGGGGGCGCACCAGCCCACTAGGGGCTGGTTCCCTTCCCACTTCAGCCCACGGGGCCCTCCGGGATAGGTGGCCCACCCGATGGACCCCCGGGACCCTTCCGGTGGTCCCAGTACAATACCGGGTGACCCCGAAACTTTCCGATGGCCAAAACAGCACTTCCTATATATAATTCTTTACCTCCGGACCATTCCGGAACTCCTCGTGACGTCCGGGATCTCATCCGGGACTCTGGACAACATTCGGTTTGCTGCATACTCATATTCATACAACCCTAGCGTCACCGAAACTTAAGTGTGTAGACCCTACGGGTTCGGGAGAAATGCAGACATGACCGAGACGGCTCTCCGGTCAATAACCAATAGCGGGATCTGGATACCCATGTTGGCTCCCACATACTCCTCGATGATCTCATCGGATGAACCACGATGTCGAGGATTCAAGCAACCCCGTATACTATTCCCTTTGTCAGACGGTATGTTACTTGCCCGAGACTCGATCGTGGGTATCCCAATACCTCGTTCAGTCTTGTTATCGGCAAGTCACTTTACTCGTACCATAATGCATGATCCCGTAACCAGACACTTGGTCACTTTGAGCTCATTATGATGATGCGCTACCGAGTGGGCCCAGTGATACCTTTGCTGACAAATCCCAGTCTCGATCCGTGTCAACCCAATAGGCACTTTCGGAGATACCTGTAGTGCACCTTTATAGTCACCCAGTTACGTTGTGACGTTTGGTACACCCAAAGCACTCCTACGGTATCCGGGAGTTACACGATCTCATGGTCTAAGGAAAAGATACTTGACATTGGAAAAGCTATAGCAAAACGAACTACACGATCTTGTGCTATGCTTAGGATTGGGTCTTGTCCATCACATCATTCTCCTAATGATGTGATCCCGTTGTCAATGACATCTAATGTCCATAGTCAGGAAACCAAGACTATCTGTTGACCAATGAGCTAGTCAACTAGAGGCTTACTAGGGACGTATTGTGGTCTATGTATTCACACGTGTATTACGATTTCCGGATAATACAATTATAGCATGAATAAAAGACAATTATCATGAACAAGGAAATATAATAATAATCCTTTTATTATTGCCTCTAGGACATATTTCCAACAAAATCATCGCCATCGTCATCACCAACGATCCTCTCATCGGGAGGGGGTCCATCAACATCAACATCTTCACCAGCACCATCTCCTCTCAAACCCTAGTTCATCTCTTGTATCCAATCTTGTATCAAAACCACAAATTGGTACCTGTGGGTTGCTAGTAGTGTTGATTACTCCTTGTAGTTGATGCTAATTGGTTTATTTGGTGGAAGATCATATGTTCAGATCCTTAATGCATATTATTACTCCTCTGATTATGAACATGAATATGCTTTGTGAGTAGTTATGTTTGTTCCTGAGGACATGGGTGAAGTCTTGCTATTAGTAGTCATGTGAATTTGGTATTCGTTTGATATTTTGATGAGATGTATGTTGTCTTTCCTCTAGTGGTGTTATGTGAACGTCGACTACATGACACTTCACCATTATTTGGGCCTAGAGGAAGGCATTGGGAAGTAATAAGTAGATGATGGGTTGCTAGAGTGACAAAAGCTTAAACCCTAGTTTATGCGTTGCTTCGTAAGGGGCTGATTTGGATCCATATGTCTAATGTTGTGGTTAGGTTTACCTTAATACTTATTTTGTAGTTGCGCATGCTTGCAATAGGGGTTAATCATAAGGGGGTTGCTTGTCCAAGTAAGGGCAGTACCCAAGCACCGGTCCACCCACATATTAAATTATCAAAGTACCGAACGCGAATCATATGAGCGTGCTGAAAACTAGCTTGATGATAATTCCCATGTGTCCTCGGGAGCTCTTTTTATAAGAAATTGTCCAGGCTTGTCCTTTGCTACAAAAAGGATTGGGCCACCTTGCTGCACATTATTTACTTTCATTGTTCGTTACCCGTTACAATTTATCTTATCACAAAACTATCTGTTACCTACAATTTCAGTGCTTGTAGAGAAAACCTTACTGAAAACCGCTTGTCATTTCCTTCTGCTCCTCGTTGGGTTCGACACTTTTACTTATCGAAAGGACTACGATAGACCCCCTAAACTTGTGGGTCATCACACCCCAACATAATAAAGATACTAGTCTTTTGACTACCTAACGACCACTATTGCCGTCAGAACAAATCGTCGACGTGTCGCTGTTGCCGCTCCGAGCCGACCTAACCTTGTCGTTGACAACTAGAAATGTCTTCATGCATCTATCCCTATGGTACAACGTCCTCAAGCCGCCGTGGTCATTGTTTACCCCTTGAATCATTTGAAATAGGTTAAACACTGGCAACCATTTTGAAATATGTCATTAAAATGAGAACACACATGTGTAACCACTGCGAATAAAATCTCTAAAATGTCAGATGCGTGCCTAATCTATTTTGAGAGTTGAATATACGAAGCTAATAAACCTCGAGGAGCACTACCCTCGCCGCCAAAACACACGTGTTCGTTATAGACGATGTGATCATTTTTGGAGAGTGAAACACATTGTTCCCATATCAGCCTTCTGGACTGTTATTCTATAGGCAAGACATCTTCTTATTTCTGTCTCCTTTTATCAATTGGTAGATGGTAGTAGTTTCATAGGGACTACTCCTTGATTTTCTTTGTGGCAAGCTATTTATGCCAATACTATAATCCAGTTGCCACCTTATTTTATCCAGTTGTTATTATTAATCTTTGCCTTCCTAATTAGAAAACTTGGAACACCAACTTGTCAATGATTTATTTCATCATCATACTACACAATCCATAGTTGAAAGTACATGAAGCCCCCATGTGTGGTTTTGGTAATCAATGACAATCCTTATGAACTAATGTGTACATTGAGATATACATTTGAAGGTTAGTCCCATTGGAAAATGATTGAAGAATATTGGAAGACAACTCCTTTGAAGAAACAATTACATCAAGATGATCAAAATGGAGTTCATTGGAGTATCTCAAGGGTTGCCATGCTTAGAGCTATGGTTTGAGCCATAATGGATCAAGATCTTAAAAGGATGATTTGAATGATGAATTCTAGGAGTGGCTTAAAGATATGATCATAATGGACTCATGTGTTGAGTCATGATTGATCAAGTATTCAAGCAAGCTATTCAAGTGAAGAATTCAATATACCCTTCAAGACATCAAGATTAAACATGGAGTAGAGATATCGGTTGACCAAGAGGAAGCTCGAAGATCAAACTCTAAATGGTTAACACACGAGCGCAAATGATGCACCACATAGGATCTTGTGGTATGATAAGCAATTGTCAATTGCACTTTGTGTACTAACCCATACTATGTGTTGTCTATGTTTTTGAGGGTTAGGTGATTCTCATGGCCTCGCATCGAGAGAGAGATTTCAAGTGTCCATGAGAGGATGACATCAAGTGTTGATGATCATGGTTTACAAGGGCAAGTTCAAGATTACCACCCTGAAGGATTACATGCTTGAAGCTTGTGGATGATCACATGATGGACAAGTGAAGATAAATACAAAGTAAAGCTTCCACATTGTGTGGGGGGAGCTACTTGAAGACTTCATTAGTGTCTTGCCATTCAACTTGAGCCAAGAAGAAACTTCAACTTCAAGATCAAGTGAAAGGCTCGAGTCAAAGGTATTAGTTCCTTCAACGTTAGTGTTGTGGAGTGATGACCACCAAAGGAACACATACACTCAAGAATGGATTCTCGATAGCTATGTAGTGTAGCTCTTTTATGATTCTCGAGTTACAGGGATCCCGCACTATTAAGAGGGGATCAAAGGGGTTCGTGATAGATTTGATCAAGTCAACATCTTCTCTACACAATTCCACTCCTATCCTATATACCAAAGAAAATCCAAAGCCAAATAGGTTACCCAAATATATGGTAAAACCTTTGCATATTTTGCATCCTCCATTTTGGTTGATCTTGGGTGGTTCTCTATGTGAGGACCTGGGTTTTTTCATAGCTTCAAAACGAGCCCAAGATCATCAAAATCGGAGTCCGATGTAAAAGTTGTGCCTATTTTAGTTTTAGGGCTGCAGCAGTTTGGTTTGGCCGGATCATCCGGGTCCTCTCCCAGATCATCCGGCCTTTGCCCGGATCATCCGGGTTCCAGCCCGGATCACCCGGGTTATTCATAAAATTCATCATAGTAACTTATTCCGCTAGCCGGATCATCTGGCTACCCACCCGGATAATCCGGGGATTGCCCGGATCATCCGGCTATGTCCCCGGACATCCGAGTATCTACTTCACCACATTGTATATTGACCTTCCCGAACATCCGGGCATTGCCCGGATCATCCGGGTGTGCGTCCAGATCATCCGGGCAGGTCAACAACTGCGGGGAATGGCTCTATTTTCTTGGGGGGTATAAATATCCCTCTCCCACTCTGGGAGAGGGCCGACCACTTCATCCAAAATCTCTCCAAGAACACAAGTGGCACCCTCTCACTTCTCCTACACCAAATCTTAGATCTCGGAGAGATTAGTGAGTGTTCTTGAGAGTTGTTCCAATCAAAAGATAGATTATCTCCCTCTCCCTCTTGTGACCAAAGCAATTCATGATTTGAGCAAGTCTTGAGCATTCCCCCCTTGATCTTGGTACTCTTGGAGGTTGGAGACTCCTAGGCGGTAGGAGTGCTCTGGTGAGGAATCAACTTGTGATTTGTCCCCCGGAAAGTTTGTGAAGGTTTGGAGGCTGCCTCAAGGTCTACCACTAGTGGTTGGGAATCGCCTTCGTGGTGATATCTCAAGGAGAATAGGGTGAGCCTTTGTGGTGTTGGTCTGCCTTCGTGGTAACACCCATCCCTCCAACGGTGACTAGCTTCCCTTCAAGGATATGAACATCGGGACACATCCTCGTCTCCATTACTTTGGTTATCCCTAACCCTAACTCCTTACTTGTGGTTTACTTTAGTCTCTTGACATTGCATTCACTATATCTTGTTATTCTCATTGTATTATGTTGGCTATTCCCTTGAAGAGATTATTTAGGCCTACACTTTATATTCGCAATTCATACTTACTACCATTGATATATCTTGCGATTAATGTGAATTGCTAGCTTGTAACATTCATTTCCATATCTTGTGACATAACTTGTGTAAGCTTGTAGAGCTTACTTGAGTTTGGTTGTATCATTCAATTCCATATATTGTGATATAATTTGTGTAAGCTTGTATTGCTTACTTGTGGTTGTGTGTATTATTCATTTCCATATCTTGTGATATAAATTGAGTAAGTTTGTGTAACTTACTTGTGCTTACTCATATCCTCATTGTTCTCATCTTGTTTATCCTAAGTTGTTGGTGCACTTAATGGGCCTAGTATATTTAGGATTTGTGCTTGAAAAGTATCCGCTTAGTTTATTTCCGCATTAGGATATAGCCAAATCCGGAAAAGATTTTAAAACGCCTATTCACCCCCTCTAGGCGACATCATGGTCCTTACAATAATGCAAACCCATATTGTTAATACCGCTAGACATGATATGTCGGTTTGGAAACTAACCCCTGTAGGTGACTACAGTTTGAAAAGTGCCCACAAGCACTGATTCAATAATCTACCACTACAAGCAAATCAGCGACCAAAAATAGTTCCACTGCAGATTGTAAACCTTGTCAATCAGATTTGAAGGGACAAACTCATGGAGTTAGGAGTCCAAACTTTCGTACGAAGGTAAGTTCTCGAAACATATTAGTGAAAATTATAATAGACGTGACAACCAAGAGGATGGAATGCACATGCTTTTGTTATGCCATTTTATCAAAGGCTACTTGGTTCTCCTATCCCTGATGTAATAGAGCATAAGTTTTGGTTGAATATAACCATTTTATTCCACAAATGATTAAGGTTTTATTGGATTATGCTCATCCCACATCAATGTAACCAGTGTACATACTTTTTTATGGTGCCTTTGAGTGTTTTAAAATGATGCCATGTTTGGTAGAAAGTCCTATAAAACACCACATGTATGCCTGGTGTCGAATGCGATTTTACAGAGATCAAAGCTCTAGAGGATGTGATGACATGACATGATCAAGGCTCAGCAACCTTTGTTGTGCAACAACCAAGGACCACACAAGAACCATCTTTAGTTGCAGGTGAATGGATTTTTGCGATGCGGCCTAGGAAATGAGGAAGATATGCAACCTTCTCCAATAGGTATTGGTGTCATCATCCAATTTGAGGAAAATGATCATTGTCAGCAACTGCAGGTTTCGGCCATGTCTCCTTCGGTGTCGTCCTCTCTCCAAGATGAAGTACTCTTTGCCACAATGACAACAAATACTCTTCACATTCCGGAATCAGCAGCCGCAACGAGTTTCATCTTAAAAGTCTCCTATACAAGCATCACAATCTTTTATCCACACGATAGTAGCACCATCAACCGGTGTTTTAATGTCAAATCACATCATCAAGTTAGCGAATCAAAATCAAAACAATCTTCATGGCTTTTCGATGTATTTTCAGATACAGGACCTTGTACCACGAGAGATGTTTTCGCCATGTCAAACGTGACCCCTTTCATAAAATGTCGTTGATGGAATAAAATTGTTTATTGTTCAAAAAAAGAAAAAGGAGTACCAAACACAGTAGCGCATGAACTCACGACCGACTATACCTGGCTAAATGGGATGCGCCTGGTGGGCTGGCCCGTTAGCACGTGTGCCTGACCCGTGGCGGGCCGGCCCAACACGTGGCCCGCCTAGGGCCGTGCCTGGGCCTGGAGGCTGGGCACGCGTGCCAGCATGGCACGTCCCATTTAGGTTTTTTTTTTATTTTTTACTGTGGAAATAGGCTAAAAATTAGGTGGGCTGACGGCTAAACATGCCGATGGGCCGGCCCATTTAATAGTTAGTGCCGTGCCTGGGCCTTGGAGGTCAGCACGCGTGCCGGCCCGGCCCGGCCCGTGTAATAAGCGTGCCTGGGTTCGGCCGTGCCGTGCCTGGCCCGTTTAACTCAAGGCGGGCCGGCCCATCTGGCCAGGTATACGACCGACCGAGGGGCGACCGCCGAATGGTGCTTCCGGAGTTCCGGTTCCCCGCGCCTCCGGCCCCATCGGTGGTGCGCCTCCTCTCCGCGCAAGAGAAACCTCTGAAAAACCACACTCCTCCTTGTTGCCGCCCACGCCCCTGTTTCCCGCCCCCGCCGCCACCGCCACCGCCACCGCCATGGCCAAGCAGCCGAAGCAGCAGGTGCTCTCCCGCTTCTTCTCCACCAAGCCCCCACCCCCGACCCCCACCGCCGCCGCCCAAGCCCAACCCGTCGCGCCTCCTCCTCCCCCCAAGTCCCCCGTCTCCACCGTCGCCTCCTTCTCCCCCGCCAAGCGCGCGCGCGCCCTCTCCCGCTCCCCAAAAACCGCCGCCAAAAGGCCCCGACCCTCCCCCTCCCTCGTCTCCACCATCCCCCCTCGCGAGGCCGCCGTCCGACGCGCGCTCCTCGAGCCGTCGCCCCCCGGCTCGAACCCTAGCGGCGGCGGCGGCGGCGGCAGAGGCTACACCCCGCTGGAGCAGCAGGTCGTGGACCTCAAGGCCCGCCATCCGGACGTCCTCCTCATGGTCGAGGTGGGCTACCGCTTCCGCTTCTTCGGCGAGGACGCCGCCGTCGCCGCCTCCGTCCTCGGCATCGTCGCCCACCCCGACCGCAGCTTCCTCACCGCCAGCGTCCCCACGTTCCGCCTGGGGTTCCACGTCCGCCGCCTCGTCGACGCGGGCCACAAGGTCGGCGTCGTCCGCCAGACCGAGACCGCGGCGATCAAGGCGGCGGCGGCCGCGCGCGGCGGGGGCGGCGCGGCCCCTTTCGCGCGCGAGCTGTCGGCGGTGTACACGCGCGCCACCATCGAGGCCGGGGCTGGGGAACTGGAGGGCGGCGGCGCGCCGGAAGAGGGGAGCAGGTACCTCGTGTGCGTGGTGGACAAGGAGGTGGATGCCGTGGGGAGGGAGGGGTTCGAGGTGAAGGTTGGGGTGGTGGCCATCGAGGTGTCCACAGGCGAGGTCGTGCACGGGGAGTTCATGGACGGCGCAGCCAGGAGCGGGCTTGAGGCCGTGCTGCTTGGCCTGGCGCCCGTTGAGGTCATACTCGGCACCCCTCTCTCGTTCCCTACTGAAAAGGTAAGTGGTGCTCCATCTGCCGAAACTTATGTGGGTTAATCTCATCGCCAGATGAATCCGTGTCTGGTGATGTGTAAAATTGTACGGTCATAATATTCTGTATTTCACAATGCACACTATAGCTGAAGTCGCACCGATGCCATGAAACATTAATCAGTAGATTGTACATTCTGCGATCCGTTTCAGTTTGCAATAAGTACATTTACTTATGTTTGTAACTCTATATAGGATCCTTGGCAACTTATTTGGGTTTACTGCGCGTGTGTGGCTTGAAAGACTTCCAATTCCATAAACAATCATCAGTGTAACTGTAGCTTGGCAGTAATATGTTACCATTTCCCAGTTCCACCATAATGTATGATAGCCTGTTTACCCATCATACTAACTTGAGTTACTTGCAAATTATTCATATGGTGATCTTTATTTGCTTGTCTTTGATTACAATTTTTAGTTATTGCTATTTTGAGTTAGTGTTACCCCTTCTAGTTTCATAGTGCTCGAGATTCCCTGGTTAATGGGTTCCTCCATTTGTTGTCTAGCTGATGAGGGCATATGCGGGACCTGCCTCTAATGTCCGGGTTGAGTGCACTTCGCGTGATTGTTTCAGCGAGGGCGGCGCTTTAGCAGAACTGATGTCTTTGTTTGAGAAATCGGAGGTCAATTCGCCAACCATTGGAAACGATAAACAGATGGAAATAAATGAAGAGGACAACAATCTTCGTGGGATGGAGGTACTGTTAGCCTTCATAACTGTTCTAAATGGAGTTTAGGTAATTAACTGCCGCCCCCATTGTGGTTTGATAACTATAATGTGGTTTAAAAGTTGCATTTGTTCGCATAGGGTGTCATGGCTATGCCAGAGCTAGTTGCCCAAGCAATGGCATTGAGCGTTCGCTATTTGAAGGGTTTTGGTATGGAGAGGTTAATCTGCTTTGGTTCTTTGTTCCGGCCATTTACTGCTAATACTGAAATGTCTCTATCAGCAAACGCTCTTCAGCAGCTCGAGGTACATTCTTCTGTAATACCATGCAACTATTTTTCTTCTTTCTGTTTGGGTAGCTGTGACAATTTTTTAGACGGAAAGTTGTGACCGGGGGAGAACTGTAGTCACTTTCTTTTTCCTGAAATGTTTCTTCGAAACTCGAGACACCAAAGCACATCTGCTGTTCGCTTTTGTGGGCACGCCATGCCCTTGAGATTCTCCTCCATTCCATTTATGAGGTGCCACCTGGATTGTTTTCAGGTATTAAAGAACAACTCAGATGGTTCAATAGAAGGGTCCCTGTTCCAAACTATGAACAACACATGTACAGCTTTTGGATCTAGGCTGTTTAGACACTGGGTAAGCTGCTATATCTGGACCTGGCCATGAAATGACTTTCAGCATAATCTATCATTTCACATTGAACAATTTGTTT
The DNA here is from genome assembly GCF_018294505.1 of Triticum aestivum. Taxonomy (NCBI): domain Eukaryota; kingdom Viridiplantae; phylum Streptophyta; class Magnoliopsida; order Poales; family Poaceae; genus Triticum; species Triticum aestivum. Next base: position 538,829,986 of record NC_057798.1, read on the forward strand.
TTATGTCAACTGTTTTGTTAAATGTCTTTCTTGATCTTGTGCTGTTCTTGCAGTTGACTCACCCCTTATGTGATAGAAATCTAATATGTGCTCGTCACGATGCAATCTCTGAGATCTCTGAATCGATGGGATCACGGCAAGATTCAGTTAGCATTCGACAGGATGAAGGGGATGGGTGCTGCGCAGCTTCTGCGCGAAGTGATCTCAGCACCATTCTTTCATCTGTTTTAACAATGCTGGGAAGATCACTTGATTCTCAAAGAGGAATTACAAGAATTTTTCACTGCAAAGCCACAGCTAAAGAGGTTAAAATATATTCCTTTCTGTGGTTATGATTGTCCATTATAGAACCTGCACATCATACCTGCTAGTAGTTTTTCCCTGTACTTCTTTCTTTTTTGCTTGTTTTCTTCTATATATCTGTTGAAACTGTGTTCCACTATGAAATAGAGAAGTCCGTGAATTCAGTTTGCTTGCTGTGTACATACAATTTTTTGCTTGGAGAAATGTTTCTATTCTCCTGTTGATTCTTAACTTAAATTTTTTGGTGGTGTTTATGCGAATCTTGCTTAGTGCGATATTGATACCTAACTGTCCATAGTTTGTGTTGCAGTTTATTGGGGTCATCCAGGCTATCTTGACGGCGGGAAAGCAACTGCGGAAGCTTGTTCTCGAGGATACTGACAACGTGTCTTCTCAGCATAGAACTGTCCACTCTTCTTTGTTGAGAAGGCTCATAAGTACAGCTTCATCGTCTGCTGTACTTGCTAATGCTGTGAAACTTCTGTCGTGTCTTGACAAAGATGCTGCTGATCAAGGAGATATGATAAACCTATTAATTTCATCTGTTGACCAGTTCCCCGAGGTAAATCTTTCCCTTATCACAAATAGAGTTTGTTTGTTCCTTACGTTTTCGGATGCATCATACTTGTATATCTTTCTACAGGTTGCAGAGGGTCATGTGACTGTTGAAATGGCCAAACAAAAACTGGATTTATTAATTGTTGAATATCGGAAGCAGCTTGGCATGCGCAGCTTGGAGTACAAAACCGTATCTGGAACAGCTTACCTGATCGAAGTTAAATTGCTTAATTGGAACCTTCATATATTTTTAGTTTCAAGTAGTAAGAATATCTCTTGTATTTTTTTTGGGTCATTAATGTTACCTATTGTGTGTGTCTGCAGCTACCAGTAGATAGAAGGGTGCCTTCAAATTGGATGAAAGTAAATAGCACCAAAAAAACTATTAGATACCACACTCCTGAAGTATTGAAGAACTTGGACAACTTATTACTGGCTAAAGAAGAACTAGCAGTTATCTGCAGGAAAACATGGCACAAATTCCTTATGGATTTTGGCAAATATTATGCGCAGTTTCAAGCATCTGTGGAATCTCTTGCAGCTCTTGACTGCTTATACTCTCTTGCCACTCTTGCAAAACAAAATGTAATAGACTATCGTTAACCAGTGTTCACCTTTTTACGTGGTTTGTTTTTCCTACATGACATCGATCACGATCTGATTTTCCATTTTTGCAGAATTATGTACAACCTAATTTTGTTCCTGAAAATGAAGCAAGTCAGATCCACATCAAAGATGGCCGCCATCCGGTTAGTTGTAGACCACTTTGTATCAGCCGTCTTGGCTCTTCTATGAATATATGATACGCATGCTTGTGCTTATTCTAGAAAAAAAACTTTCCATTCTACTGATGGCTTTCAGGATCAAGCCTCCTGAGTTTGATCACATTAGTACCTTCTCTTCAGTTTTGCACATCAACACCTTCTATTTATTTGACGATGGTGGTGATGGTGTGCTGTTGCATTTTAGGTTCTGGAGTCTCTACTTGGAGACAATTTCGTTCCAAATGATACAAACCTTCATGCAGATGGGCAGTACTGCCAGATTGTTACAGGACCAAACATGGGAGGAAAAAGTTGCTATATTCGTCAAGTTGCACTAATTACTATTATGGCCCAGGTATAGGTTTTATCCGATGCTTTAAGTCTACTCATGGAAACACGTTGTGAATGTATAATATAACTATGCCAGTAAAAACTTTTACCGAGTAGTTGGTTTTCCGCTGACAAAAGCATTGGTAAAGGGTTATCTTTTTCCTTTTAAAAGCAGCTAAAGACTGATAGTTGTTCCCTCGCAAAAAAAGAAGGTGGATAGTTGTTATAGATTACTCTAGTTGCAATTTTTCTCTGAGGAGATTCCTATAACTTGTTGCTTTGGTTTCATTAGGTTGGTTCCTTTGTACCAGCTTCATCAGCAACACTTCATGTTGTTGATGGAATTTATACTCGGATGGGTGCATCTGACAGTATTCAACAAGGAACAAGTACCTTTTATGAAGAGATGAATGAAGCTTCCAGCATATTACAGAACTGCTCATCTCGATCCCTAGTTATCATTGATGAGCTTGGCCGTGGAACAAGCACACACGATGGTGTTGCTATAGCCTATGCTACATTACACTATCTCCTGAAAAACAAGAAATGTATTGTCATTTTTGTAACTCACTATCCAAAGATTCTTGATATCCAGAGTGAATTTGAAGGTTCTGTTGGGGCATACCATGTTTCATATCTGTCGACAAGGAAGCTGTTGCAAATCAGTGATGAAATGATGGGTAATGGCACAGAAACAGAGGATCTTGGAGAAATTACTTTCTTGTATAAACTTGTTGCTGGAGCTTCAGACAGAAGCTTTGGTCTTAATGTCGCACTGCTTGCGCAGGTTAGTCATATGTGAACTTTTATGCCCTTCAGCTCTTTTTTTGAGTTTTGGCGTACACTTCTATTGTCATGGGTACTCCTAACACAAGCGGTGTTCTTTTGGTGTCCAACTGAGTTGTTCTCTATTCTCCAAATCGCTGTGGTGTGAAATAAAATAAGATAGCATCCTGCAGGAGATCACTAAGCTGTGTTCAAGAATCCAGGATGGTTTCTCTCAGGATGTGAAGTAGGAAAGCTGATCTTTGTTTGTAACCGGGTCCACAAGTTAGTAAATATAGAGCCACAAGTTATATCGAGTTACAAGTTAGAGACAAAGTGACCTAGAGAAGTGAGGTAGAGCTTGTATGTTAGGAATTTAGGAGGCGGCTCATCCTATCTTAAGTTATATATGGAAGCATGCCAATAAATCAGCTTCTGTTCTCTATCCTCGTTACCTTTTCTAATAGCTGACTACGGCACTAACACAGGAGATGACCACATGCCTTTGTTCATCATTTTTAGAATATTTGCAGTAGTTTACATGTTGCTATCTCACTTGTGAATAACGAATAGGTTCACATCCCCTCGTGGTTTCGTTATTTGGTAGACGGGATAAACTTCCTAATTCTACAATGAAGATGTATGTGCTGGCTACCCCCCCCCCCCCCCCCCCCCTTTTTTTTTGGGAAATGGGGCTAATCTTTTATAATAGATCAGTTAGTCTTTTCTTCTTCCAGTTGAGCTTACGCAGTTTGAACAATGAGTGTATTGTGTACTTGAACATATTGAAGTGAAGCACTAATCGTCATTCCTATCTATTGGTTTCTGAGGTGTGATCCTGCTTTGCAGCTCCCGTTCAGATGTATTAAGCGGGCATCGGTCATGGCAGCCAAACTGCAAGAAGAGATGAGTAAGCGCGATATAAACAAGCTGGTGAGGTTAATGGACGAACCATCCAGTGATGGACCACGGGAAAGCTCTTCAGAAGTTGGTTTGCTTTGTGCAGAGCCTCACCAGGGGTTGATGGAAGCATGCCGCAGGATACTGCATGACATGAGATCTGCTCAAAGTAATAACGACATAACAAATACACTTTCTTGTTTGAAGAGTGCACAGGAGATAGCATCGAAGATGATTAAAGGGTAGCATCCTTCTCAAATGATGAAGCACTCTCTCATTTCTTCCTTACCTTTTTTCTTTTCTTGTTTGGAATGTATTTCTTCCTTAACTTGAGGGGGAATTATCAGGTATTGGTACTGTCCCGTTCTGTCCATCTGTATTATGCATATCTGGCCATTGATAGAGCCCCTCAGTCAGCATTTTCTTACATGTCACTCATCGATATGTTCCACTTCTGTTGTGGTAGCATGTTTATGAGTGTCCTATATAAGTATGTAGAAGGGAGTATATATTTTGTGTTGCATCGGTACCTCAATCTGTCAAAACACCATTACAGTTAGACAAGACCAACTCCATTACAGTTACACAAGACCTGATGTAACATGTTTCCCTGGAGCTGTGTTCTCAAAAAAATGTTTGTGTGGAGCTAACTTCTGTGGGCATGAAGCTAATGTAGCTGCATATTTGCACCCTTGTAGGTCTTAAGTTCTTAACTAAGGGGATGTGCAACGCTGTGCCTTTCCCGGCGTAGGTTCAGTTGGCTAAGAGCATCTTCAAAGCGCGCTGCACAATTTTTTTACAGCGTCGTAATAGCCCTTTTGCGTGCTGGACCACACAGTTGCTTCACCATATGCTGAATTTTTTTAGCGTGCCAGAGCGCCGCTTCAGCAGGCGCGGCAAAATAGAGCGTGTCCGTCCAGCACAAACAACATTTTGCATTTAAAGTGAAACAAAGAAGATCAAACACACACAAAATAAATCAACAAGAAATAGTTTAATTATTATTACAACTCAAACAAATAATTAAACTTCAATACAACAAATAGTTCATGATCAATACAACAAATAATTTAATACAATACAACAAATAACAATACAACAAACATACAACATCATGTGTTTTGTCGCCCATTCCATGCCCACCACTTCTCGACTAGATCCTTTCTAAAGTTTATCATGCGTTTCGGCACATCAAATGACATGATAGGAGGCAACAAAGCAGGCCACCCTCTCAACCCTCCCCCGCACTCACACGGGGTGTCCCATCAACTCATACCGAGAGTAGTCCATCTTTGAACCTTGTCAATGATCGAACGAACTTACAGATATGAACTGAATGCCATTTGATGAGTAAGATCGAACAAGGGGGACCGCTGGAAATGCAAGAGCCAGGATAGCGCAAGAACTGCATGGGACAGCTTGCCCACACTCGTTCTTGATGATCATGTTATGCATGATCACACAAGCGTTCATGATGTACCAAATGGGTATGTGGGATTCATACCCACATTGTAAAACGGTGCCGAAAGTAGGACCCGGGGTATGTGGGATTCTCCGTTAAATAGTTCCTCATCAATTTGTTGTGGGCATCGATCCTTTCCCTCCACAATTTCTGATGACCAAAAACAGAACCACCATGCTTCGGCTTTTTGTTGATGTGCATAGCTAGGACCATTGCGAGATCCTCCTCCTCTTGAAGATCAATTTCTTCATCGGAAGAATCGTGGGACGAACTCATCTACAAATTTGAATTCAAACTAAAATTTAACACTACAAACAACATGCTCCAAATTCATCTACAAAAATGAAGTTAGAAGCAATATATACCTTGCAAGCGTTTTGTCAAACACCTTGTGGGCGCCAAGCTGCAAACCCCCACAGGGGGCTGTTCGTCGGTGGAACGGAGCGCTCGAGGGGTGGTTGCGGCGGAGGAAGCAGCGGCGGCCACCGGGGAAGAGGAGGAAGCGGCGCGCGCGATGGGGAACGACGGGGGGAAGCGCCTGCAGGTCGCCGGAGAGGATAGGGAAGTCGCGCGCGCGAGTGGATATTTCAGATCCGGCGGTTGTGGACATTCGCGCGGGCGAGTCGCTGTACAACGCGCGGTAGCGGACGCTCGAAAAAAGCAGCAAGCTCTGCTCGGCGTGCTAAATGGTTTTTAGCGCACGTATGATTTTTGCGCGTCTGCTGGAGTTGCCGATTCGGCCGCGCGCGCTAAGAAGCCGTTTTTCAGGCATGTGACTTATTTAGCGCCTTTGTTAGAGATGCTCTAAGAGCATCTCCAATTGGGCACGAGCCGTCTTTTGGGCACGAGGGGGCAAAAAAGGCCTTCAACAAATGTCCAACCACAATTTTTTTGTATTTTTTTGGCAACCATAAAATACAACTCCAAGTGCTGCAAATATGCAACACTTGGGCATGCCTCTAGTCAGGACACAACAACCGTCTTGCCCATGCTCAGCCGCACCGCCGACGATGATGATGAAGGCCACGATGCTAATGATGAAGGTCACGACGCCGATGTAGATCGTGTAGATAGGGTAGGCCGATGGGTTGATGTTGCCCCGGCCTATCCAATCGGCGATGAAGGTGAGGAAGCCAAAGGTAAGGATCTCCCCCGGCAGGAGGTCGATGGAGGATGAGGAAGAACCAATCTGAGATTAGTCTCCAGCTGACGCGGCCTGTGCTCCAACTGACAATGCAGAAAACTGTCAGATACCTTGGTAGGGCGCCTAGCATAACTGGAAGTCATAGATCGGAGGTCGCACAGGGAGTTTATCCAGGTTCGGGCCTCTAGAGAGTAATACCCTACGTCCTGCTTGTTGTTGCTATTCATGGTGGGGATACCTCGTGCGAGGGGTTACAATGATGTTGCTGGAGATTGCTATTGAGAGTTATTATATGGAGAGTAGAGCCTTGGAACGAGAGAACTCTCGCCTCCCCTTATATACTCGGTGGAGCCTAGGGTTTTAAGGGAAATGCGATCTAGGTGGCCGCTGCCACCAACTTGGGGATATGTCGCCCCCTTTCTCTGGGCTCCCTCCTGTTGTTGGATAAGTGGTGGGCCCCTTGGGCCTACTGGCAGGCTTGCTTCCGGGCTCCCAATGGTGAGCCACCCCCGGTCTATGACACCATCAGGGAAAAAATTAGTGCAGGAAACCAAACAACTCCTAAATTGCAAACGCGTTGAAGCCATATCGAGTGCGGCAGTTGCAGTTATGTGCCTAGTGGAAGACATATAAAGCTCCTCCCCTACACACGCACCACTCCCCCCTTGACAAAACATGCAATTGCGTTGAAGACATGCAGTCGCAGTCCCGAGGGGGGAGGGGCGAGGGGTGACACTTGAAGTTGAATGCCAGTGGAAAACATGCACCTTCCCACCCTCAACCCAAAGCACAAACACCATTTTAGCCCCAAGATGTAATCACATTGAAGATATGCAGTTGCAGTCGGGAGCTACACTTGCAGTTGGCTGACTAATAGCACAAATGCAACTGCCCCTCTCTTCCCGGCAAAACACCATTGAATTGCAATTAGGGTTTTAAATCTCGACCTGGACTTTCAAAAACCGCTCGTAACTACCTCTTCTGTTAACCACCGAGATATGTGGCCATCGGCCGATATTTTTTGAATATATCTGAATTTGAATTCTACAAAGTGTCATATAGGTGTCTGATGGCAACTTAAGCAAAATGCAGGCTCCAACTAGTGACTTTTTTTTGCAAAACCTTTATCTCAAGGTCATGGTATCGAGTATTCTTACTCACATTTTTTGGTGTTTTACTCTCTGAAAGGACATGCGGTGCCCCTATGTGTGGTTTTGGTAATTGATGACACTCTCTATGGACTAATGGTTGCATTGAGTTATATTTGAAGGATTTGTCCATATGCTCTTCTTTAAGTCCATGTGTTGGTTTCAAGGAGTTTATGTGTTGACCAAGGTGCTATTAAGGAATTATCCAAAGATTGGTTATGTGAGTGTTGTGCTTATTGCAAGCATGTCTTGAAGAAGAAGATTGTGTGATCATTCATGTTTACCTTCAAGACATCATCCAAATGTAGAGAGTTGGAAAGATTCAAGGTTGATCGATACTAAGTCAAGAGTGAATCAAGTTGATCAACTCACAAAGCGTAGAAGATGTACCGAGAGGGATCAAGTGATCCCATGGTATGGTAAGCATTGTCCATTGTGCTTTGTGTACTAACCCATGGTCTATGTGAGAGTTCTATGTGGGGTTAGGTACGTGTTCATGGGCTTGCGTCAAGAGGAAGATATCACTCAACCCATGGAGAGGAAACATCAAGTGGTGATCGCCATCAAGATTGCCGTGTGCAATATTAAGTGGAGCATCATGAAGAGATCAAATGCTTGAAGATTGCCATCCATTTTGGTGTCAATGGACTTACGAAGATGTGCCGAAGAGTGGCTCACCCATAGTGGAGTATGGGCGAGCAATCATCTAGTCTTCATCGACCCTATGGAATCAAGAAAGGTGGTCCATCTTGAGGAGGACAAGTTCGTCATCATCTAGCTCAAGTGGACCATGTGCAAGGCAAAGGTTTGCCCCTTGATAGGTTTTCTATTTTACCGGTCTCATGGTGGTAGTTGGGAGACCGGGTTTTAGGATCGATTGCTGTACTATCAAGGGGGGCTCTCGATGAGTAGCTTTGTCGTATCATGAGTAGAGAGCTCAAACCATTGCATCCTTGCATCATCTTTCTTGGTACTTGTTTCGTTCTCTTTGTGAGTTTTGGAGCTTATGGTCATCTTGATGACAAGCTCGAGTTCATCGAAAACGGAGTTCACATGCATCTTCTATGATGTTTTCGATGTTGGAGGTTCTGCCGGTTCTTCTCTGTTGGAGGTTTCTCTCCTCTTTTTGTTAGGCATACCCCCCGCCTCTTCTTACTACAACCAGTTGATGTTCTGATGCTACTCATTGTCTTGTATCCAACAAGCTTGAGTTTGCTCAATTCGGAGCTCATTTGTAGAAGTTATGGCAGTTCTGGTTTTCCTTGGAGTGTACTTGTTTTCGTGGAAATGGCATAAGGTTGGCGCTAGCGGTAGTACCGCTGGACCGGAGCAGCAGTACCGCGTATCGCCACAAGCAGTAGTACCGCTGTCCCATAACGGTAGTACCGCCCATGGCCATAAGCGGTAGTACGGCTCCGGTTCCGCTCTGGTACCGCCTCGACTTGAGATGTGGTTTTCTCGTGTCGAGTTCAGCGGCAGTAGTAGCAGCAGTAGGAGCGGTAGTACTGCTCGTGTGCGGTAGTACCGCGGCTACCACCGCCCCTTGTACCGCTGGGCCAAGCGGCAGTACCGCTGCGGCCAACGGTAGCACCGCTGGCTCCAGCGGTAGTGCCGCTCATACGACTCTGCCTCGCCCTCTGTTTTGCTCCGCTCTCTGTGTTCTACAGCCCGGGCGGTAGTACCGCTCCCCTGAGTGGTAGTACCGCTCGTGCGCGGACTGAGCACATAATGGTTGGATTCGGGAGCTCCTATATAAGGGGGTCTTCTTCCCCATTCAACCTTATCCTTTGAGCTCGTGTTCTTCCCCCTTTGTTGACCTTCTCCGAGCTTGCTATCTCTCAATCCCTCCATGGATTCTTGCTAGTTTTTGGGGGAAAAGAGAGAGGAGATCTAGATCCACATTTCCATCAATCACTTTCTCCTCTATGTGAGGGGAACCCCTTGGATCTAGATTTTGGAGTTCTTGGTGTTCTCCTTCTTGTTCTTCCTCTCATTTTCCTCCCTAGCATTAGTTGCTTCTGTGGGATTTGGGAGAGAAGGACTTGGGCACTCCGTGTGCCCTTGCCATTGCATTTGGTGCATCGGTTTGAGTTCTCCATGGTGATACGTGGAAGTTACAAGTTGAGAAGCTTATTACTCTTGGGTGCTTGGTACCCTTGAGCTTGTTACTCTTGGGTGTTTGGGCACCCTTGAGCTTGTTCCTCTTGGGTGCCTGGGCGCCCTAGACGGTTGGTGTTGTTCGGAGCTCAATCATTGTGGTGTAAAGGTCTGAGCAAGCGTCGGGGTCTCCATTTAGGTTGTGGATATCGCCTCGAGCAATTTGGCAGGTACCGGTTGTCGTGGTCCTAAGACTGATAGTAGAGACCTTTACACCACAATGACACCGCACGGGTCCATCCAGAAGAAGTGCCGTTCGAAACCATAGCTTTGTGGATGAGGAGCATCACAGGCAAATAGGACAACCCTAGAGGATCCAGGCGAGTCGTCCCCTTCAGCAACGGTAACCCGCCCGACAAGGTATACTCTTTGTTCCGACTGCTTCCCGCTCACGCTCCGACTGTACTTGATGTTGGCTGACTCTTACTCGACCAATTTGCTTTGCACGTATTCACTGAGATGCATTCGACGCCCAATGGCAAACAAGCTTTGGAGCAGGACCGGGAAGGGGAGGATAGTGCGGAGGAGAGTGGCGAGTGGGAGTCTCCGGGAGAAGAGGAGGAGGAGGAGAGCGATGAGTCGGACGAGGAGGAAGAAGTCGACTCGCCGCCGCGCTCCGAACGTCGATCCAAACAGCAGCATGATCCGTCTGGCGGGCGCAGGAAAAGCGTGGCCCCGAGTGCCAATACTCAGAAGCGCACTCGGATGTTGACCCCGGAGCCGACGGAGAAGGTGGCCAAGCAGCCTAAAGTTTCTCCTCCCAAGGCTCGGAAGACATTGCCACAGATCAAGATGGACGTCCCTGTTGCTTCGGGGTGAGTATCTCGCTTGCATTTTCGTAGGTCGACTAAAGATTTTCTTGTTCTGACCAACCAATTCATGTGTCTTTCCAGTCCCACCTCTGCTGCCACTGACATGGACATTGACAAGGCGCCAGGAGACGAAGAGGCCACCTCACGAGTTGGTAAGTCCAATCGACCAAGCTTCGTTAAGTTGAGTAGATCGTCAATCGGCAGAATTTCTGACATTTCTCTCTTTCTGTAGTTCTGCAAGAAGTTGTTGTGCTTCCTGATGATGAAGAAGAGGAGCCTCTACAGGGGAGTAGGAAGAGGAGCGGGAGCTCTGGCAGGAGGAGGC
>NC_057798.1:538845653-538886843 GCF_018294505.1 Triticum aestivum
GTAGACATGACCTAGAACTATTCTCAGTCAATAACCAATAGCGGAACCTGGATGCTCATATTGGCTCCCACATATTCTACGAAGATCTTTATCGGTCAAACTGCATAACAACATACGTTGTTCCCTTTGTCATCGGCATGTTACTTGCCCGAGATTCGATCGTCGGTATCCAATACCTAGTTCAATCTCGTTACCGGCAAGTCTCTTTACTCGTTACATAATGCATCATTCCGTAACTAACTCATTAGCTACATTTCTTGCAAGGCTTATAGTGATGTGCATTACCGAGAGGGCCCAGAGATACCTCTCCGACAATCGGAGTGACAAAACCTAATCTCGAAATACGCCAACCCAACATGTACCTTTGGAGACACCTGTAGTACTCCTTTATAATCACCCAGTTATGTTGTGACGTTTGGTAGAACCCAAAGTGTTCCTCCAGTAAACGGGAGTTGCATAATCTCCTAGTTACAGGAACATGTATAAGTCATGAAGAAAGCAATAGCAATATACTAAACGATCAAGTGCTAGGCTAACGGAATGGGTCATGTCAATCACATCATTCTCCTAATGATGTGATCCCATTAATCAAATGACAACACATGTCTATGGTTAGGAAACATAACCATCTTTGATTAATGAGCTAGTCAAGTAGAGGCATACTAGTGACTATATGTTTGTCTATGTATTCACACATGTATCATGTTTCCGGTTAATACAATTCTAGCATGAATAATAAACATTTATCATGATATGAGGAAATAAATAATAACTTTATTATTGCCTCTAGGGCATATTTCCTTCAGTCTCCCACTTACACTAGAGTCAATAATCTAGTTCACATCATCATGTGATTTAACACCAATATTCATATCTGTATATGATTAACACCCATAGTTCACATCGTCATGTGATCAACACCCAAAGGGTTTACTAGAGTCAATAATCTAGTTCACATCGCTATGTGATTAACACCCAAAAGAGTACTAAGGTATGATCATGTTTTGCTTGTGAGAGAAGTTTAGTCAACGGGTCTGTCACATTCAGAGCCGTATGTATTTTGCAAATATTCTATATATACAATGCTCTGCATGGAGCTACTCTAGCTTATTGCTCTCACTTTCAATATGTATCCAGATTGAGACTTAGAGTCATCTGGATTAGTGTAAAAGTTTGCACCGATGTAACTTTTACGATGAACTCTTTTATCACCTCCATAATCGAGAAACATGTCCTTAGTCCTCACTAAGGATATTCTTGACCGCTGTCCAGTGATCTACTATTAGATCAAAATTGTATTCCTTTGCGAAACTCAGAGCAAGGTATACAATAAGTCTGGTTCACAGCATAGCATACTTTATAGAACCTATGACTGAGGCATAGGGAATGACTTTTCATTCTCTTTCTATTTTCTGCCATGGTCGGGTCTTGAGTCTTACTCAATTTCACACCTTTGCAACACAGGCAAGAACTATTTCTTTGACTGTTCCATTTTGAACTATTTCAAAATCTTGACAAGGTATGTACTTATTGAAAAACTTATCAAGCGTCTTGATCTATCTCAATAGATCTTGATGCTCAATATGTAAGTAGCTTTACTGAGGTCTTTCTTTTTAAATAACTCCTTTCAAATACTCCTTTATGCTTTCCAAAAAAATTCTACATCATTTCTGATCAACAATATGTTACTCACATATATTTATCAGAAAGGCGGTAGTTCTCCCACTCACTTTATTGTAAATACAGGCTTCTTCAAAAGTCTATATAAAACTATATGCTTTGATCAACTTATCAAAGCGTATATTCCAACTCTGAGATGTTTGCACCAGTCCATAGATGGATCGCTGGAGCTTGCACAATTTGTTAGCACCTTTAGGATTGACAAAACCTTCTGGTTGCATCATATACAACTCTTATTTAATAAATCCATTAAGGAATGCAGTTTTGACATCCATTTGCCAGATTTCATAAAATGTGGCAATTGCTAACATGATTCGGACAGACTTAAGCATCGATATGAGTGAGAAAATCTCATCGTATTCAACACCTTTGAACTTGTCGAAAACCTTTCACAACAAGTCGAGCTTTGTAGATAGTAACACTACTATCAGTGTCCGTCTTCCTCTTGAAGATCCATTTATTTAACATGGCTTGCTGATCATCGAGCAAGTCAATCAAAGTCCATACTTTGTTCTCATACATGTATCATATCTCAGATTTTATGGCCTCAAGCCATTTCGCGGAATCTGGGCTCATCATCGCTTCCTCATAGTTCGTAGGTTCATCATGGTCTAGTAACATGACTTCTAGAACACGATTACCGTACCACTCTGGTGTGGATCTTACTCTGGAAGACCTACGAGGTTTGGTAGCAACTTGATCTGAAGTTTCATGATCATCATCATTAACTTCCTCACTAATTGGTGTAGGAATCACTGGAACTAATTTCTGTGATGAACTACTTTCCAATAAGGGAGAAGGTACAATTACCTCATCAAGTTCTACTTTCCTCCCACTCACTTCTTTCGAGAGAAACTTCTTCTCTAGAAAGGATCCATCTTAGCAACGAATAACTTGCCTTCGGATCTGTGATAGAAGGTGTACCCAATAGTTACCTTTGGGTATTCTATGAAGACACACTTCTCCGATTTGGGTTCGAGCTTATCAGGTTGAAACTTTTTCACATAAGCATCGCAGCCCCAAACTTTAAGAAATGACAACTTTGGTTTCTTGCCAAACCACAGTTCATAAGGCGTCGTCTCAACGGATTTCGATGGTGCCCTATTTAAAGTGAATGCAACTGTCTCTAATGCATAATACCAAAACGATAGTGGTAAACCGATAAGAGATATCATAGATTGCACTATATCCAATGGAGTACGGTTATGACGTTCGGACACACCATTAAGCTGTGGTGTTCCAGGTGGCATGAGTTTGTGGAACTATTCCACATTGTTTTAATTGAAGACCAAACTCGTAACTCAAATATTTTTCTCCGCGATCAAATTGCAGAAACTTTATTTTCTTGTTACGATGGTTCTCCACTTCACTCTGAAATTCTTTGAACTTTTCAAATGTTTCAGACTTGTGCTTCATTAAGTAGATATACCTATATCTGCTCAAACCATCTGTGAAGGTCAGAAAATAACGATACATGCCGCGAGCCTTAACACTCATCGGATTGCATACATCGGTATGTATTATTTCCAATAAGTTAGTAGCTCGTTCCATTGTTCCGGAGAACGGAGTTTTAGTCATCTTGCCCAAAAGGCACGGTTCGCAAGCATCAAATGATTCATAACCAAGTGATTCCGAAAATCCATCTTTATGGAGTTTCTTCATGCGCTTTACACCGATATGACCCAAACGGCAGTGCCACAAATAAGTTGCACTATCATTATTAACTTTGCAGCTTTTGGCATCAATATTGTTAATATGTGTATCACTACGATCGAGATCCAACAAACTATTTTCATTGGGTGTATGACCATCGAAGGTTTTATTCATGTAAACAGAACAACAATTATTCTTTGACTTTAAATGAATAACCGTATCGCAATAAACATGATCAAATCATATTCATGTTCAACGCAAACGCCAAATAACATTTATTTAGGTTTAACACTAATCCTGAAAGTATAGGGAGTGTGCGATGATGATCATATCAATCTTGGAACCATTTCTAATACACATCGTCACTTCACCCTCAACTAGTCTCTGTTTATTCTGTAACTCCTGTTTCGAGTCACTAATTTTTAGCAACCGAACAAGTATCAAATACTCAGGGGCTACTATAAACACTAGTAAGGTACACACCAATAACCTGTATATCAAATATACCCCTGTTCACTCTGCCATCCTTCTTATCCACCAAATATTCAGGGTATTTCCGTTTCCAATGACCATTTCCTTTGCAGTGTAAGCACTCAGTTTCAGGCTTTGGTTCAGCTTTGGGATTCTTTGTGGGAGTGACAACTTGCTTGCCATTCTACTTGAAGTTCCCTTTATTTCCCTTTGCCCTTTTCTTGAAACTAGTGGTCTTGTCAATCATCAACACTTGATGCTCTTTCTTGATTTCTACCTTCGTCGATTTCAACATCACAAAGAGCTCGGGAATCGTTTTCGTCATCCCTTGCATACTATAGTTCATCACGAAGTTCTAGTAACTTAGTGATGGTGACTAGAGAATTTTGTCAATCACTATCTTATCTGGAAGATTAACTCCCACTTGATTCAAGCCATTGAAGTACCCAGACAATCTGAGCATATGCTCACTAGTTGAGCGATTCTTGTCCATCTTTTAGCTATAGAACTTGTTGGAGACTTCATATCTCTTAACTCGGGTATTTGCTTGAAATATTAACTTCAACTCCTGGAACATCTCATATGGTCCATGACGTTCAAAATGTCTTTGAAGTCCCGATTCTAAGCCGTTAAGCATGGTGCACTAAACTATCAAGTAGTCATCATATTGAGCTAGCCAAACGTTCATAACGTCTGCATCTGCTCCTGCAATAGGTCTGTCACGTAGTGGTGCATTAAGGACATAATTCTTCTGTGCAGCAATGAGGATAAACCTCAGATCACGGATCCAATCCGCATCATTGCTACTAACATCTTTCAACTTAGTTTTCTCTAGGAACACATATAAAAACATAGGGAAGCAAAAACATAGGGAAGCAACAACGCGAGCTATTGATCTACAACATAATTTGCAAAATACTACCAGAACTAAGTTCATGATAAATTAAAGTTCAATTAATCATATTACTTAAGAACTCCCACTTAGATAGACATCCCTCTAATCCTCTAAGTGATTACGTGATCCATGTCAACTACATCATGTCCGATCGTCACGTGAGATGGAGTAGTTTCAACAGTGAACATCAATATGTTGATCATATCTACTATATGATTCACGCTCGACCTTTCGGTCTCCGTGTTCCAAGGCCATATCTGTTATATGCTAGGCTCGCCAAGTTTAACATGAGTATTCCGCGTGTGCAACTGTTTTGCACCCGTTGTATTTGAACGTAGAACCTATCACACCCGATCATCACGTGGTGTCTCAACACGAAGAACTTTCGCAACGGTGCATACTCAGGGAGAACACTTCTTGATAATTAGTGAGAGATCATCTTAAAATGCTACCGTCAATCAAAGCAAGAATAAGATGTATGAAAGATAAACATCATATGCAATCAAAATATGTGACATGATATGGCCATGATCATCTTGCGCCTTTGATCTCCATCTCCAAAGTAATGTCATGATCTCTATCGTCACCGGCATGACACCATGATCTTCATCATCTTGATCTATATCAATGTGTCGTCACATGGTCGTCTCGCCAACTATTGCTCTTGCAACTATTGCTATCACATAGCGATAAAGTAAAGCAATTATTTGGCACTTGCATCTTATGCAACAAAGAGACAACCATAGGGATACTGCCAGTTGCCGATAAATTCAACAAAACATGATCATCTCATACAACAACTTATATCTCATCACGTCTTGACCATATCACATCACAACATGCCCTGCAAAAACAAGTTAGACGTCCTCTACTTTGTTGTTGCAAATTTTACGTGGCTGCTACGGGCTGAGCAAGAACCATTCTTACCTACGCATCAAAACCACAACGATACTTCGTCAAGTTAGTGCTGTTTTAACCTTCGCAAGGACCGGGCGTAGCCACACTCGGTTCAACTAAAGTTGGAGAAAAAGACACCTGCTAGTCACCTGTGTGCGAAGCACGGCGGTAAAACCAGTCTCGCGTAAGCGTACGTGTAATGTCGGTCCGGGCCGCTTCATCCAACAATACCGCTGAACCAAAGTATGACATGCTGGTAAGCAGTATGACTTGTATCGTCCACAACTCACTTCTGTTCTACTCGTGCATATAACATCAACGCATAAAACCTAGACTCGGATGCCACTGTTGGGGAACGTAGTAATTTCAAAATTTTCCTACGCACACGCAAGATCATGGTGATGCATAGCAACGAGAGGGGAGAGTGTTGTCCACATACCCTCGTAGACCGTAAGCGGAAGGGTTAGCACAACGCGGTTGATGTAGTCGTACGTCTTCACGGCCCGACCGATCAAGCACCGAAACTACGGCACCTCCGAGTTCTAGCACACGTTCAGCTCGATGACATCCCTCGAACTCTGATCCAGCCGAGTGCCGAGGGAGAGTTCCGTCAGCACGACGGCGTGGTGACGATCTTGATGTTCTACCGTCGCATGACTTCGCCTAAGCACCGCTACGATATTATCGAGGTGGACTATGGTGGAGGGGGGCACCGCACACGGCTAAGAGATCCAAGGGATCAATTGTTGTTGTGCCTAGAGGTGCCCCCTGCCCCCGTATATAAAGGAGCAAGGGGGGAGGGGGCGGCCGGCCTAGGAGGGGCGCGCCAAGGGGAGTCCTACTCCCACCGGGAGTAGGACTCCCTCCTTCCTTGTTGGAGTAGGAGAAGGGGGAAAGAGGGGGAGAGGAGGAAGGAAAAAGGGGCCGCACCCCTTGTCCAATTCGGACCAGAGCGGGGCTGCGCGCCTCCTTCCTTTCGGCCTCTCTCCTCTATTCCCGTATGGCCCAATAAGGCCCATATACTCCCCGGCGAATTTCCGTAACTCTCCGGTATTCCGAAAAATACCCGAACCACTCAGAACCTTTCCGAACTCCGAATATAGTCGTCCAATATATCGATCTTTACGTCTCAACCATTTCGAGACTCCTCGTCATGTCGCCGATCTCATCTGGGACTCCGAACTCCTTCGGTACATCAAAACTCATAAACTCACAATATACTGTCATCGAAACCTTAAGCGTGCGGACCCTACGGGTCGAGAACAATGTAGAAATGACCTAGAACTATTCTCGGTCAATAACCAATAGCGGAACCTGGATGCTCATATTGGCTCCCACAATTCTACGAAGATCTTTATCGGTCAAACCGCATAACAACATACGTTGTTCCCTTTGTCATTGGCATGTTACTTGCCCGAGATTCGATCGTCGGTATCCAATACCTAGTTCAATCTCGTTACCAGCAAGTCTCTTTACTCGTTACATAATGCATCATTCCGTAACTAACTCATTAGCTACATTGCTTGCAAGGCTTATAGTAATGTGCATTACCGAGAGGACCCAGAGATACCTCTCCGATAATCGGAGTGACAAAACCTAATCTCGAAATACGCCAACCCAACATGTACCTTTGGAGACACCTGTAGTACTCCTTTATAATCACCCAGTTACGTTATGACGTTTGGTAGCACCCAAAGTGTTCCTCCGGTAAACGGAAGTTGCATAATCTCATAGTTACAGGAACATGTATAAGTCATGAAGAAAGCAATAGCAATATACTAAACGATCAAGTGCTAGGCTAACGGAATGGGTCATGTCAATCACATCATTCTCCTAATGATGTGATCCCATTAATCAAATGACAACACATGTCTATGGTTAGGAAACATAACCATCTTTGATTAATGAGCTAGTCAAGTAGAGGCATACTAGTGACTATATGTTTGTCTATGTATTCACATATGTATCATGTTTCCGGTTAATACAATTCTAGCATGAATAATATATCATGATATGAGGAAATAAATAATAACTTTATTATTGCCTCTAGGGCATATTTCCTTCACAACACAAGTCCGTTTCCTTCGTTTTGCGGTACGCCAGACCCCTCCCGATGAACAGGATCCCGTTTCGAACATGGCCGGTCGAACACAAGGCCGTTTTCTCGGTTCTGCGGTACGCGAGGCCTCGTTTCCATCGGCTGTTCCGTCCAAGCCAGTTGGCTCCCATGCGTTCCATTGCCTCCCGATGAACACGACACATTTCGTTGCCTCCCCATGAACACGACGCATTCCGTTGCCTCCCCATGAACACAACGCATTCTGTTGCCTCCCCATGAACACGAAGACGACACAATTTCTCCGTTCCGACCCAACCATGTACACGAGCCCTGGCCGTACGTATGCGCGAGTAGGCATTCGAGACCCCGCACATATGTATGTACGTGGCTGTATTTTCTTTCTTGCACACTGGCCGCTGTACGTATGTGTATATGCTATGTGCGCGCCTCTACTACGACACGTTCGCGCCTCTACATCAACCAGTATGTACGTACATGTTTGCGACCAGCATGACAATGCTATGTACGCTTCGACCAGGTGGGTCCCGACTGTGAGGCACTTTCTTGCGTGCGAAGATGTAGCTCGTGGGTCCCATCAGTCAGGGGGGCGAATCATTTTTTTGCCCGGACGCACTTCCTTGCGTGCGCAGATGTAGCTGGTGGGTCCTAGCAGTCAGGGGGGAACGTTTTTTTCGTGAAATACGGTGGCCCGTCCGATGGGTCCTCGCTGTCAGGTGGAGGAATAATTATTTTGCACGTAATAAGGAGGCACTTCCTTGCGGCCGCCGTGGACCCAGCTGTCAGCCTCTCCACGTACAGTAGTCTTCCGATGGAAGTCATTCCTTGACCACGTTGCCTAGGAAGGGGACGACGCGGAGCCGGGGAAGACGTGGCAGTGGCCCGCGCGGAGAGGAGTACGAGGGTTCACTAGTTCGACCGCGGTGTGAGGCTGCCGTCGCCGCAGGGCCTGGCCAACGGTGGGAATAGTAGGGGGCGGTGATGCCTCCGCGGCAGCATAGCTGGCCATGGTAGGCAGGGGCATGCGACCCAACCGGCGCTGCTTTGGGCGGCTGGAGCAAGAAGACCAGAAGTTGAAGAAGCACTACGGCCGTTGGATGGACATCGTACGTTCACTGGAGCTAGAATCGTTCATATTGACTAAGTTGACAAAGCCCTCTGTCCTCGTCAACTTAGTAGGCCCACAAGTCAGCCTCCCACCAAGGTGGGTCCCAGCTAGCAGCGGGAGTATTCATTTTTTTCGTGAAATACGGTGGCCTGTCCGGTGGGTCCGAGCTGACAGCAGGGGGAACATTTTTTTCACGAAATATGGTGGCCCGTCCGGTGGGTCCCAGCAGTCAGGGGGGAAACGTTTTTTTGCATGAAATACGGTGGCCCGTCTGGTGGGTCCCTGCTGTCAGGTGGAGGAATAATTATTTTCCGTGTAATAAGGAGGCACTTCCTTGCGGCTGCCGTGGACCCAGCTGTCAGCCTCTCCACATACAGTACTCTTCGGATGAAAGTCGATCGTTGACCACATTGACCACGCCGCGCCGAGAGCACCACGGCGGTGGATGTCGGCGAGGCCTAGGAAGGGGAAGACGCGGAGCCGGGGAATACGCGGAAGTGGATGCCCACGCGGAGGGGAGTACGAGGGTTCACTAGTTCGGCTGTGGTGTGAGGCTGCCGTCGCCGCAGAATAATAGGGGGTGTGGGTGAGTGGAGGGATGGCCTGGCCATATGGGGGCGATGAGGCCTCCGCGGCAGCACAGCCGGCCACGGGAGGCAGGAGCAGGCGACACGACCAGCGCTGCTTTGAGCGGCTGGAGCAAGAAGACCAGAGGTTGAAGAAGCACTATGGCCGTTGGATGGACATCATACGGTCACTAGAGTATTGACTAAGTTGACAAAGCCCTCCGTCCCCGTCAACTTAGTAGGCCCACAAGTCAGCCACCCACTATGGTGGGTCCCAGCTAGCAGGGGGTATTCATTTTTTTGTGCGTAATAAGGAGGCACTTCCTTGCGTGCGAAGATATAGCTGGTGGGTCCGACCTGTCAGCGGGGGGAACATTTTTTTCGCAAAATACAGAGGCCCTTCCCATGGGTCCTAGCTGTCAGGTGGAGGAATCATTATTTTGCGCAAAGTAAGGAGGCATTTACTTGAGTGCGGCCGTGGACCCAGCTGTCAGCCTCTCCACGTATAGTCCAGTTCCGATGGATGTCGTTCATTGACCATGTTAACCAGGCCGCGCCGAGAGCACCAGGGCGGTGGACGACGGCGAGGTCTAGGAAGGGAACGACACAGAGCCAAGGAATACTCGACAATTGTTTCCCACGCGGAGGAGTACGAAAGTTTACTGGTTCGTCTGCAGTCCCCGGAGAATAATAACAGGTGTGGGTGAGTAGAGGGATGGCTAGGCCAGCGATGGGAGTACGATGGGGCGGTGAGGCCTGCGCGACAGCATAGCCGGCCGCGGGAGGAGGGAGCAGGCAGCCCCGCCGGCGCTTGTTTGAGTGGCTGGAGCAGGAAGAGCACAGATTGAAGAAGCATGACAGCTGTTGGATGGACATCCAATAGTCACTGCTCTCGTGTGTTGACTAAGTTGACAGGGCGTTGCGTGTGCGTCAACCTTTTTTTAGGAAAGCATACGCGTCAACCTGTAGTAGGCGCACAAGTCAGCCTCAAATCTGTCGAAAATAGCATACATCCCATCTGCCATTATTTCTAATAATGTACAACCCATTTGCTAATTCTGAAGAATTTTTTTGGAGCCCATCTTCTTTTTGTTAGCATTACACCCCATATCGTGGCCACGGTTAAAAAGTATATGAAATTTTGCATATTTCGATGCGGTCAACTGTTTTTAATCCCGAAATATTGATTCAGATTCAAACTATTTTGAAAAATAATTTATATAGGTATAAAATCCAAATAATTGTCCATGCATAAAAATCAATGAAATTTAAAATCTTGTAATGAAAAAAAACTGAAACTAATTCCCGGTTTGATGTGTTTTAAAAATGTACAACCCATTTCTGGGCAAACCAAATGAAACTCTCCTCGTCTTGAAAGATTTGCAGCCCAGCAGGGCTGATAAAGCAAGTAGGCCTCGTTTGGGTATTTCTTTTAAAAAATAGAACTGGGCTAGCCATTTTCAGCAAGAAAAAAACACAACTGGGCTCATGATGTGGTAAACATAAATAAAACCCTGGCTAGACAGGCCACAGCCCCCGCACAGCCCCGTTGTTACCTTGATCCGTCGCTAAAACTAGTATAAATAACAACTACTTGTTCCTTAAAAAAACTACATGACCTGCTGGGTCCCCGATGTCAGCCCCTCGTAGTGTAATTCTTTCGTTTATTGACTATGTTGACAATGGCGTGAGCCCCATATGTCCAACCATTAGGAGGAACCATATTTTTGGGCTTGTGATATAGAGGCACTTGCTTGCGTACTACCATGACGCTGGTGGGTCCCTACTGTCATCCTATCCATGTACAGTCATCTCCTTGTTCCTCTCGGTTGTTGACGACGTTGACAACGCAAGAGGGCGGCGCACCGTGCACGGGAGCGAACCAAGGCGGAAAGGCGGAGGACGATGACGAGGCCTCGGACGGAACGAATAGGAGCCGTGGAAGATGCGCCGGTCCAGTCGCAGGCGGATGGGAGTATGAGGGTTGACTGGTTCAGGTGCGGGTGCGTGTTGGGGCTGACGTTGTCGGAGAATATCAGGATGTGTGGGGGAATAGAGGGAGGGACTGGCCAACATTGGAGGGTACGTACGGTAGGGCGATGGAGGCGTAGCCAACCATGGGAGGCGGGAGCAGGCAGAGCCGACGGGGTGGTTTGGTTTGGGCGGCTGGAGGAAGAAGAAGACAAGAGATAGAAGATACACGACAGATGTTGGATGTCAATCCAACGGCTGGTAGGCAAAATCGTTTGTTGACTGGCTTGTAAGTCGACACCACCTTGGATAGGCTATTTCCTCGCGGGTCCCAAATGCCAGAATCCAAATCTGTCATGGTCATGCAGCCTTTCCTATGAAAATTTACATCCCATTTGATGTGCTAGTTCAAAATAAGTTTGTGGGTGCTAGTGGGGGCTAATCACTTGGCTTCTGTAATGCACAACGAGCTCAAGCAGCCGACGAGAGTGATGTTATTTCCCTTGGTTGGGATTTGCTACAATATTTCACTCTAAATTAAACGAATGGCAAGCCATTTGCCTTGTTTCAAAGAAAATATGACAGTCACAACCGAGTTGAAAAGGGCAAGAACATCTAACTCCAGCTTACAAACTGTACAAAAGCACAAGGGTTAATTGTTCATCAGGTTTACAAAAAAACCCAGGTTGAAAAGGGCAACAACATCTAACTCCAGCACTGTTTTCGGCAGTCACAGTCAAATGGATCGGTCAGGTCCATAGAATGAACATCCTGGATCGTAAAATTTACTGGATTATGACCATAATATGTTGTAAATAGAAGCCCGACACGTTCTGAAGCTCTTTTGCCCACCTGAAACTCCTTTTTTGCTCTTCGACATACCCATCCGTCAAAACCATGCTGCTGATAAACTTAAGCCCGATGGACAATAGTAACCTCGCATTCAGCAGGAAGAATGTGACAAATCTAGTGTTTGCACAGTTGGCTACATATCGTTCTAGCGTTATTGTCTTCAATTGAATCTCATGAGAAGTGAGAAAATCCCGATGCTTACGAATCCACCGATTGGTGATAACTTTCTTACCCCGTCCTGTTGCCTAAATAGACATGAAGATTGAAAACAGTTAAGGTCTAAAAAAAGAGTGTCGAAAGAGCAACAACTGAACGGTTAATTCTAGTACACTATATGCGGGCTTCCAATGTGCGTGAAATTATCACCTTTATATACAGCTTCTCCAGACATGGAAAGCATTGCAGCAAGCCAATAATCTTGTTCAGATCAAAACTATTCATTTCGATATATAAGTTCTTGACATAATCCAGCACCATTGATATGCCATCCATGGAGAAACTCTTCATTGAGCATAGAACATAATATTAGTACAAAATGTGTACTCCAAGATGATATATAATGTCAGGACCCCGACTCGATGTCACATCGATCTAGCCGGTAACACCTCATATCACTTTGTGGCCTCACGCACGGTATCCCCACGGGTGTCGTCTTACCTTTGCCCGGGACCGTTTGCGCCTTTTGGCTCACGTATATGATAGTGTCGCTAGCATCCATATGATAAGGAGCCCGGGCTGACATGACTAGTCGTAAACCCAAAGTGGCACAGACTTACAGGGACAGGCATCCATGACCCAGCTTCGAACGTGTCGGTCATCAGCAAGTGGGTCCGGGCTGTAGCACTGGGCTAGCAGGACTCCGGTAAACCGGGCTGTAGCGGGCTAACAGGACTCCGGTACTCAAAGCGTGACATTTCCCCGAAGGGACAGACACAGGAACGAAGAAGGACACATGCCGGCCAGCCTAAGTGTTCCAGAGCAGTAGCAAGCTACCATGGCTCAGCGGTAACACTAGGAGACATTTCCCGGTAAGAGAGGCTACTAAAGATAAACAACTAGATAGTCAGATCCCACACATACCAAGCATTTCAATCATACACACAATATGCTCGATATGTGCAAATACAACGAAGCATCACAACATGACTCTACGACACAAGTACTTTATTTAAGGCTCAGGGAGCCATACATAACATACACAAAGGTACGGGTCTCACGACCCAACATTCAAGTCATACAGTCATACAAACCAGCAGCGGAAGTAACTTGTCTGAGTACAGACAACTAGTAAAATAAAAGAGGCTTGGAAAGCCTAGCTATACTACGTGGTCCTTCACAAGCTCAGGGTCACCACCTGGGCCTTTAGCCTACTCGTTGATGTCAATGTCTACATAGAACCCATCAGAAGGGGTTGCAGCGTCTTCTGTAAAAATGTAAATTATAGCAACATGAGTACAAAGGTACTCAGCAAGACTTACATCAGATCCTACATACATGCATATTATCAAGAAGGGTTGGTGGAGTTATTGCAGCAAGCCAGCTTTGACTCTTGGCTAGACTATCCTACGATACTTCAACTTGAAATGGTTTTGCGCACACGAGTCCACTACTCACCACTTCAATACACTACCGAGGATCCGCCTCCGTCTTCCTACGGAAGAGCCATCCTCGGCACTCACACTTATCTTGAGGCTTTTAGTAGTTTCCATTTACTTGTCTATGAACTGTATAGGCAACCAAGTAGTCCTTTACCGCGGACGCGGCTATTCGAATAGATCATGATAACCCTGCAGGGGTGTACTTCTTCATACACGCTCTCACCACTTACCGTCGTTTACACGACATGTACTCGGCAACCTTCAAGCGGAAGCCCAACGTGGGTGTCGGCCACGACCTACCTAATCACCTAAGCCTCCAGTCCAGGTTTATCGCCTATCCAGGTTCCATCCGCAGGGAGTCCGGCCGAGGTTTCCCATACGGCCCCGAACGATGTGAACAGGGTTCCCGAGATACCTAACGGGTATTCGGTACACCCGGCCACGTACCTACCGCATCACAGCCCACCCCTACGGTCAGCGCTGTCCACGGCCTCCAGTAGGCTACAAACACCAGAAACTACTTGCAACTCCTGGACGGAGAACTAGGGTGAATAAGAAGCCGAGAGGGTCCATTGGTTTCGGGCCCAATGCATGGTAGTAGCTGATTCTTAAATCACACATACAGATCTCAGTGCTTAAGGTCGGCTTCAATGAAACAACCCACCATGTACTCCTACATGGCCTCTCATCGATACCTTTACCAAATCGTGTTCACCACACCACTCTCATTACCGACATAATCATTTCACTCTAGCCCATCACCCAGATGAACCAGACCTGACACGACTCTAAGCATAGCAGGCATAGCAAGGTAGGAACAACACATACATATGGCTCAATCAACTCCTACACATGCTAGTGGGTTTCATCTAGTTACTGTGGCAATGACAGGTCATGCAGAGGAAATGGGTTCAACTACCGTAGCACACAGCAGTTTGAAACGCGTTGTCTTAATGCAGTAAAAGAGAGCAGGAGCGAGAACATGGGATTGTATCGATATGATCAAATGGTTGGTTGCTTGCCTGATGGTTCGATGCACTGATACGGTTCTTCGTTAGGGTAATCACGGTACTCCTCGGAGGCAGAACCTGTCGCAAAGGACACCGATACACAACCATCACCAAACAATGTGCAACAATATGATGCATGCATGAAACATGGCAATATGAGTGTGTTGGGCTAATGCAACTAAAACCAGAAGGGTTTGAACAAATTTGAATCAAAGATTCAAATTTCAAACTCAAACATGGCCTTTTAAAGTGCTTTTCCTTGTTCTGCTTAAAACATCAATTTAACTTGTTTGATCATGCATGAAAATAGTACAGATGGATAGATTGGATTTTTCTGATCATTTTTCATATATAATTTGTCCAATTTGGAGTTACAGAATAAAAGTTATGAATTTTTGAAGTTTAAATAATATTCTGGAATTTCCTGATTTAAATTAAATCCAGAAATATATATATTGCGCCAGCATGACGTCAGCATGACGTCAGTGGTCAACTGCGGCTGGCTGGGGTCAAACCTGACGTGTGGGGTCCACACGTCAGTGACAGGGGGGTTTAACAGGGTTAATTTAATCCTAATTAGGGTTAGTGGCGCTGGGGCCCACTGTCAGTGTCAGGGGGGTTAATTAAGCGGTGATTAGCACTAATCTGACCACCTGGCCGACGGGGCCCACGCGTCAGTGACCCTGGGGGGGTCAAACCCCAGGTCAAACAGGTCAAACCCACCGGCGACATGACGCCGGCGGGGCCCGAGACGGCGGCGCGATGCGGAACGCGCTACAGGGCACGGGCGAGGCCGTGCTTGGGCTCGTTGGAGAGCCCTTGCTCCCGCGCGTCGAACGGTGGTGGTGGCCGTGCCTGAGGTGGCCGGTACCGACGACGGCGACGACCGTGGCGGCTGCCGGAGCTCGGTTGAGCTCGGGGTCGAGGCTACAACGGCTGCGGAGATGCGGGGTTGGCACCTACGGCTTCTACGCGGTGCGGTGAGGACGTGGGTGTGCTCGGTTGGGCGCTACGGTGACTGTGGCCACGACGGCGACGAGGCACGGCGGCGGCGAGCTTCGGAGCTCAAGGGGGCGGCAGCTACAGGATGCTAGGGACGACGGGGCAAGGGGGAATCGGGTCAGTGGCTCACCGCGGAGCTGCAGGGATGGTTAGCGGGCTCGGGGACGTCCGGTAGCTCCCGATTCGACGGCGACGATCTCCGGTGGCCGAGGAGGGGAACGGCGACGTGGGCGGCGATGCAGGGCTTCCGGAGGGGCTTGGACTTGGTGGGGAGGAAGAGGGGGTCGAGGCGGAGCTCCTGAGCTCAGCGGAGGGGCGAGGGGTGGCCGGTGACGGCTGCTATGGCGAACGGCGGCGATGGTGGTGTTCGGCCGTGAGAGAGAGAGAGCGAGGGAGAGGAGGGAAGAACCGAGGGAGAGTGAGAGAGAGAGCAGGGGGGAGGGCGTGGCGTCGTCCTGGGCATCGAGACGAGGAGGGGAGGGCAGGCAGGCAGCCGAGCAGGTGGCGTGGCGCGGTGGCGCGCGCGCGCGCCGGCCACACTCCCCTCCCTCTGTCGAGGACGAAGACGACAGAGGAGGGAGGCGGGCTGGGCCGCCTGCTGGCTGGGCCGGCCAGCTGGCTGGGCTGCACAGGGAGGAGCCCAGGTAAGCTCCTCCTTTTATTTATTTTCTGTTTTCTAATTTCTGACATTTGTTTTGATTTAAATAAAATATTAAATCATTTATTTACCTTATGCCAATTTTTGCAGGAGCTAGATATATTATTCCAGAGCTCCTTTATAATTGGCATAATATTTGGACATATATTAATATATATAACTAATATATTTCCAATGCAAATATTTATGCATTAATTCCAAATGCCCAAAATAAATACCTATGAGCTCTTAAAAATATTGGTTTGATTTTTATCTCTGTCCAATATTTTCAGAGAGCAACATGAGCATTTTCTTGGACCTTTTTGGAGAAATTTTTATTTGGATCATTTTCAAAAAATGATTCTGAGGGTTTCACAAATCCCCATTTCAAATTAAATGGAATTTTAAACATGATGCACACACTCTGATGCATGACTAGCTAGGGTGTGACAACTCACCCCCACTCAAAAGAATCTCGTCCCGAGATTTGGGTTCCTCCGGGAAGAAGGCGGGATACTCAAGTCGAAGACGATCCTCCCTTTCCCAAGTTGCTTCATCCTCAGAATGGTGCGACCATTGAACTTTGAGAAACTTGATATTATGACGTCGGGTGGTACGTTCGGCCTGATCGAGGATACGAATGGGGTACTCTCGATATGTAAGATTATCTTGGAGATCAAGCGTTTCGTGGTCCACTCCACGGATAGGATCCGAGAAGCAACGCCTGAGTTGAGAAACGTGGAAGACATCGTGGACTCTGGAGAGGTGCGGAGGTAGTTCCAACTGGTAGGCAACTTCTCCTCGTTTGGCGAGAATGCGAAAAGGTCCAATGTAACGAGGAGCCAATTTGCCTTTGATACCGAAACGATGGGTTCCCTTCAGAGGGGTGACCCGAAGATAAGCCTTCTCGTCAACCTCGAAAGTCATAGCCTTATGTTTTCGGTCATATTGACTCTTTTGACGAGATTGGGCTGTTTTCAACTTTTCACGAACGATACGAACTTGTTCTTCTGCTTCCTGAATCATATCCGGGCCAAAGAATTGTCTTTCCCCGGTCTCTGACCAGTTAAGGGGTGTTCGACACCGTCGTCCATAGAGAACTTCAAAAGGGGCTTTACCCAAGCTAGATTGATAGCTGTTGTTGTAAGCGAATTCGGCAAATGGAAGGCACTTCTCCCAGTCCATTCCGAATGAGATAACAGAGGCTCGAAGCATGTCTTCTAGAATCTGGTTGACGCGTTCCACTTGACCACTCGACTGAGGGTGGAAAGGCGGTGCTAAAGGAGAGACGGGTTCCCATAGCATTTTGGAAACTTTCCCAAAATCGAGAGGTGAAAAGACTTCCTCGATCCGAGTTAATTTCCAAAGGAACACCATGGAGGGACACTATTCGGGAGATGTATAAGTCTGCCAGCTGACTAGCGGTTATACTCTCACGAACAGGTAAGAAATGGGCTACTTTGGAAAGACGATCGACAACGACGAAAATAGCATTATTCCCTCTCTTGGTCCTGGGAAAACCGGTAATGAAATCCATACCAATTTTATCCCATTTCCATTCAGGAATAGCTAAGGGTTGAAGGGTGCCAGCAGGCCGTTGATGCTCTGCTTTTACACGACGACAGACGTCGCAATTAGCAATATACTGAGCAATTTCTCTCTTCATCCTAGTCCACCAGAACCTCTGGCGTAGGTCCTGATACATCTTAGTACTACCGGGATGAATGGTGAGAGGAGATTCATGAGCTTCCTTAAGGATCAATCGCCTCAGGTTTCGCACTTTGGGAACCACTAGTCGATTCCCGAAGTATACGACCCCTTGATCATTAATGGAGAAACAATTCGCAACTCCTTTCTGGATGTTTCTCTTGATGCGGGAAATTCCCGGATCTACCTTCTGTGCTTTGATAATCTGATCCGTAAGGGTAGGTTTTGCCACCAAGGTGGAAAGAAAACCTTGAGGTACAATGTGAAGGTTAAGCTTCCGAAATTCCTCATGGAGAAGCGGTTGACTTTGTTGTAACATCAGGTTGTTACAATAAGATTTACGACTTAGCGCATCAGCCATGACGTTGGCTTTCCCTGGGGTGTAGGTTATTCCTAAGTCGAAGTCTGTGATCAACTCAACCCAACGTCTTTGCCTGAGATTCAGATCCGGTTGGGTGAAAATGTACTTCAGACTTTGGTGATCAGTGAATATTTCGCAACGATTACCGAGGAGGTAATGTCGCCAGGTCTTAAGTGCATAGACTACGGCTGCAAGCTCTAGATCATGAGTAGGATAATTCTCCTCATGTGGGTGCAATTGCCGTGAAGCGTAGGCAATTACGTGTCGATCTTGCATGAGAATGCAACCTAGTCCTTGTCGCGAGGCGTCGCAGTAGATAACAAAGTCCTTGGAGAAGTCTGGCGGTACCAGTACGGGAGCAGAGGTCAGGCGTCTTTTCAGTTCCTGAAAGCTGTGCTCACATTGTGGAGTCCATTCGAACTTCTTATCTTTCTTGAGGAGTTCGGTTAGAGGTTTAGCAACTTTGGAGAAGTTCTCGACAAAGCGACGACAATAGCTCGCTAAGCCCAGAAAACTCCGAACTTGCTTGACCGATTCAGGTGGAGTCCAATTAAGGACGGCTTGAACTCGCTCAGGGTTAACAGCAATACCTTTACCAGATATTACATGACCCAGATAGGTCACTTCTGACAACCAGAATTCACATTTAGAAAATTTGGCATAAAGGCGATGCTCTCGAAGTTTCTTCAACACTAGCCTTAGATGTTCGGCATGTTCTTCCTCGTTCTTGGAGTAGATGAGTATATCATCGAGGTAAACCACGACGAATTTATCCAAATACTCCATGAAGATTGAGTTCATTAACCGAGAAAAGGTGGCTGGAGCGTTGGTTAAACCGAAGGACATGACGGTGTACTCGTATTGGCCATAACGAGTAACAAAGGCCGTTTTAGGAATGTCCCCGTTTCTGATTTTGATTTGATGGTAGCCCAACCTCAAATCCATCTTGGAGAAGACTGAGGATCCAGCGAGCTGATCATACAGGTCGTTGATCCTGGGAAGCGGATATTTGTTCTTGATTGTGACCAAATTGACAGGTCGGTAATCTACAACCATCCGGTCCGTACCATCCTTCTTCTTGACGAATAGGACGGGGCAAGCCCACGGAGATGAGCTAGGTCGGATGAAACCCTTTTTCAAGGACTCATCGAGTTGTTTCTTAAGCTCGGCTAGTTCTAGGGGTGCCATCTTATAAGGTCTTCTAGCAATCGGAACGGTTCCTGGAATGAGGTCTATTACGAACTCAACATCCCTGTCAGGTGGAACACCTGGCAATTCCTCTGGAAAGACATCCGGGAAGTCACGGACTACCGGAATGTCCTCAAGGTCTGGCAAAGGGCTGGCGTTAAGAGAATATAATTGTCGCTTGGCTATTCGGGTCAAGACATTGACTATCTTCCCCGAAGGATGGGTGAGTTGAACAGTCCTAGAGAAGCAATCAATTTTGGCTTGATGAGCTGACATCCAGTCCATACCCAAAATGATATTAATATCTGAAGATTTAAGGGCTATCAAAGACGCGAGGAAAACAAGTCTGTCGACTTGGATTTCATTTCCATAACTTACCCTAGAGGTCTGCCATCTAGATCCAGGAGTAGAAATTTCCATAGTGGATGGCATGTCACAGAATGCGACGTTATGCAAACGAGCATAATTTTCAGATATAAAAGAATGAGAGGCTCCTGTATCGAAAAGAACAGATGCCGGGTGGCAATTAACAAGAAGCGTACCGAGAACGACGTTGGGATCCTCTTGAGCTTCTTCGGCAGAGATACAGTTGACATGGCCACGTGAAGCGGTGACCGGCTTGGCGTGGAACACTTTCCCTGTCGGCTTGCCACGGCCAACAGCTTTAGCAGACTGGTTGGGGTTGGTCTGGGGACACTCACGCATATAGTGACCAGATTCCCCACACTTGAAACAAGTCACGGAACTGGTACGTGGAGGAGCATTGTTGGTTGGACCCCCATAGGGCTTGGCCGGTGCAGACTGTTGAACAGGGCGAGGCGCCTGGAAAGATGGCCTCGGTGTGAACCTGGGTGGCAGGGCGGTGTTGGGCACCCACACGCGGCGCTTCTGAGGACCAGCACCGGATGAGGAACCCATGTCACGGCCATGCTTGCGTGTTGCGTCATAGTCAGTCTGACCAGTTTCAGCACTGATGGCTTTGTTGACAAGTTTCTGAAAAGATGTGCACTCATGCAGACGGAGGTCACGGCGAAGCTCAGGACTAAGGCCCTTACGGAACCTTGCTTGCTTCTTGGCATCAGTAGACACTTCCTCAGTTGCATATCGTGCGAGGTTACCAAACTCCCTGCTGTAAGCATCCACAGAAAGTCGGCCTTGGGTGAAACTGCAAAATTCCTCACGTTTACGGTCCATGAGACCCTCCGGAATGTGATGTTCACGGAAAGCCTCGCTGAATTCAGCCCAAGTAGTGACATGGCCCGCTGGGCGCATAGCTCCATAATTCTCCCACCATAGACTGGCGGGGCCTTCAAGATGATATGCAGCAAAGGTGACCTTGTCAGCCTCCGCTACCAGCGCGGAACGCAGTTTGTGAGAGATACTGCGAAGCCAGTCATCAGCGTCGAGAGGCTCGACGGAGTGGTGGAACGTGGGTGGATGTAATTTGATAAAATCACTGAGTGACACCACGTTAGTCCTCTGATGGTGTGCTGTGTTCTGTTCAATACGCTCCAACAAACGGTTGGTCTCCCGCTTGTTTCTCTCAGCTTCCATCATAACCTCGGCTAGGGAAGGAGGATGAGGCAGATTTGCATCCCTGACTTCACTGCCTTCGGCCTGCTCTTGAGGAGCAGGGTTAGTGCGCGTGTTGACCATCCTAGGTAAACAAGACAATGATTTAGTCAGGATGATAAAATTCCAACATAGGATACAAAATGTAAGGAATAACTCGGAAATGCAAGATGATCATCCGTATGACATGGTAGATACAGAAACTGCTTCTTTTATTCCATCGTCATACACACCATACAGGGTTTAGTACAAGACCAAACAAAGTACTATTACGGTGAAAGAGGATTACATCTCATCGGAGGCATCCCAAGCTCCTATACATTATTTTTCTACACCTCCGGAAAGAGTACAAACTAGGTCATATCCCACGAGTCACGCGGGACGATAGACGACACAGCTAGTGCGAACTAGTGATACTACCACTAACTCAGACCGATCCGTAGTAGTCCTCGTAGAAGTCACCTCCATAGCCTGGAAGCTCAACATGATCATCCGGAAACAGACGATCTCGCGGAGCTTGTGGACCATAGGGGCTAGGATGAGGCCTTGGACCAACAGACGGTGGCCTGCGGGGACCGCGAGGTGGGGTGATGCCTCCTACATCACGCCAACCCATCACGTCTGGCAGAGCAGATCTCACAGGATAGAGATCGCGCATATCTGAATATCCAGCTTGCACCGCCGGTGCAAACCGAGTCAAAGTGGCCCAGTGGTCAGCACGGGTATTGAAGAGCTCTAACCTCAAGGCCCGATTTTCACGGTCCTTATCCTCGAGCATCTCAGCAGTGGTGCGAGTCCGTGAATCCTCCTGGGTGGGGTCAGCATAGATAGCCTGGAGATACCCTTGTGCTCCCGGAAGTGATCCTGGCATATACCGGAAATCAGAGTCCCGAAATAGACCAGATCTGACTCGCATGATGGTCATCATAGAGTAGGCGGCGTCCTGCACAGCCATCTCAATAGTAACCCCGAGTCCATAGGAGCAGTGAAGGGGCTCGGTGGATCCAGGATAAGATGGAAATATCCTGACAGTGCAGAGATACTGGCTTTGATTGAAGTCCCGAAATTGCTCTTCGACCGTGTACTCAGGATACCAGCGGTATCCAGCCTCAGTCATTACCCTGACCAACTTGGCAGTATGGCCGGGTACATCTAGGCATCGAGTCAGGCGAACCACTTGATTGAGGTCGCGAGTGGCCATCTGAAAGCACAATCATAATGCAAAGGCATTAGAATTTCTAGCAAAATTTCGGCAGCATAACAGCTGTAAATGCTCAAGAAGGATTTTGAGACATTTGACAAAGGATTTCGTACACACTCAACATCATCATATCAAAGTTCTGAATCCATTCTAACAACATAATGTGGTAGTAGAACTGAACTAGGCTTGTATCCATCAAACTATAAGGTACTACTGATTAGTAACACGTGATCCTGATAGAGAGAATAGATCCTAATTCCTTAACCCCCGGTGGAAGAATGGACTGACTCAGATCAGAATGTCATAAGATAAAGGAGTAAAAAGAGCCTTACGTTCCAACCCACAAACAATTCCCCTACATATAACTAAAGAATTTCTAGACTCAACATCGACCAGTTTGGCTTGGAGAACCTACAGGCAGTCCGGCTCTGATGCCAACGCTGTCAGGACCCCGACTCGATGTCACATCGATCTAGCCGGTAACACCTCATATCACTTTGCGGCCTCACGCACGGTATCCCCACGGGTGTCGCCTTACCTTTGCCCGGGACCGTTTGCGCCTTTTGGCTCACGTATATGATAGTGTCGCTAGCATCCATATGATAAGGAGCCCGGGCTGACATGACTAGTCGTAAACCCAAAGTGGCACAGACTTACAGGGACAGGCATCCATGACCCAGCTTCGAACGTGTCGGTCATCAGCAAGTGGGTCCGGGCTGTAGCACTGGGCTAGCAGGACTCCGGTAAACCGGGCTGTAGCGGGCTAACAGGACTCCGGTACTCAAAGCGTGACATTTCCCCGAAGGGACAGACACAGGAACGAAGAAGGACACATGCCGGCCAGCCTAAGTGTTCCAGAGCAGTAGCAAGCTACCATGGCTCAGCGGTAACACTAGGAGACATTTCCCGGTAAGAGAGGCTACTAAAGATAAACAACTAGATAGTCAGATCCCACACATACCAAGCATTTCAATCATACACACAATATGCTCGATATGTGCAAATACAACGAAGCATCACAACATGACTCTACGACACAAGTACTTTATTTAAGGCTCAGGGAGCCATACATAACATACACAAAGGTACGGGTCTCACGACCCAACATTCAAGTCATACAGTCATACAAACCAGCAGCGGAAGTAACTTGTCTGAGTACAGACAACTAGTAAAATAAAAGAGGCTTGGAAAGCCTAGCTATACTACGTGGTCCTTCACAAGCTCAGGGTCACCACCTGGGCCTTTAGCCTACTCGTTGATGTCAATGTCTACATAGAACCCATCAGAAGGGGTTGCAGCGTCTTCTGTAAAAATGTAAATTATAGCAACATGAGTACAAAGGTACTCAGCAAGACTTACATCAGATCCTACATACATGCATATTATCAAGAAGGGTTGGTGGAGTTATTGCAGCAAGCCAGCTTTGACTCTTGGCTAGACTATCCTACGATACTTCAACTTGAAATGGTTTTGCGCACACGAGTCCACTACTCACCACTTCAATACACTACCGAGGATCCGCCTCCGTCTTCCTACGGAAGAGCCATCCTCGGCACTCACACTTATCTTGAGGCTTTTAGTAGTTTCCATTTACTTGTCTATGAACTGTATAGGCAACCAAGTAGTCCTTTACCGCGGACGCGGCTATTCGAATAGATCATGTTAACCCTGCAGGGGTGTACTTCTTCATACACGCTCTCACCACTTACCGTCGTTTACACGACATGTACTCGGCAACCTTCAAGCGGAAGCCCAACGTGGGTGTCGGCCACGACCTACCTAATCACCTAAGCCTCCAGTCCAGGTTTATCGCCTATCCAGGTTCCATCCGCAGGGAGTCCGGCCGAGGTTTCCCATACGGCCCCGAACGATGTGAACAGGGTTCCCGAGATACCTAACGGGTATTCGGTACACCCGGCCACGTACCTACCGCATCACAGCCCACCCCTACGGTCAGCGCTGTCCACGGCCTCCAGTAGGCTACAAACACCAGAAACTACTTGCAACTCCTGGACGGAGAACTAGGGTGAATAAGAAGCCGAGAGGGTCCATTGGTTTCGGGCCCAATGCATGGTAGTAGCTGATTCTTAAATCACACATACAGATCTCAGTGCTTAAGGTCGGCTTCAATGAAACAACCCACCATGTACTCCTACATGGCCTCTCATCGATACCTTTACCAAATCGTGTTCACCACACCACTCTCATTACCGACATAAACATTTCACTCTAGCCCATCACCCAGATGAACCAGACCTGACACGACTCTAAGCATAGCAGGCATAGCAAGGTAGGAACAACACATACATATGGCTCAATCAACTCCTACACATGCTAGTGGGTTTCATCTAGTTACTGTGGCAATGACAGGTCATGCAGAGGAAATGGGTTCAACTACCGTAGCACACAGCAGTTTGAAACGCGTTGTCTTAATGCAGTAAAAGAGAGCAGGAGCGAGAACATGGGATTGTATCGATATGATCAAATGGTTGGTTGCTTGCCTGATGGTTCGATGCACTGATACGGTTCTTCGTTAGGGTAATCACGGTACTCCTCGGAGGCAGAACCTGTCGCAAAGGACACCGATACACAACCATCACCAAACAATGTGCAACAATATGATGCATGCATGAAACATGGCAATATGAGTGTGTTGGGCTAATGCAACTAAAACCAGAAGGGTTTGAACAAATTTGAATCAAAGATTCAAATTTCAAACTCAAACATGGCCTTTTAAAGTGCTTTTCCTTGTTCTGCTTAAAACATCAATTTAACTTGTTTGATCATGCATGAAAATAGTACAGATGGATAGATTGGATTTTTCTGATCATTTTTCATATATAATTTGTCCAATTTGGAGTTACAGAATAAAAGTTATGAATTTTTGAAGTTTAAATAATATTCTGGAATTTCCTGATTTAATTAAATCCAGAAATATATATATTGCGCCAGCATGACGTCAGCATGACGTCAGCGGTCAACTGCGGCTGGCTGGGGTCAAACCTGACGTGTGGGGTCCACATGTCAGTGACAGGGGGGTTTAACAGGGTTAATTTAATCCTAATTAGGGGTTAGTGGCGCTGGGGCCCACTGTCAGTGTCAGGGGGGGGTTAATGAAGCAGTGATTAGCACTAATCTGACCACCTGGCCGACGGGGCCCACGCGTCAGTGACCCTGGGGGGTCAAACCCCAGGTCAAACAGGTCAAACCCACCGGCGACATGACGCCGGCGGGGCCTGAGACGGCGGCGCGATGCGGGATCGCGCTACAGGGCACGGGCGAGGCCGTGCTTGGGCTCGTTGGAGAGCCCTTGCTCCCGCGCGTCGAACGGTGGTGGTGGCTGTGCCTGTGGTGGCCGGTACCGACGACGACGACGACCGTGGCGGCTGCCGGAGCTCGGTTGAGCTCGGGGTCGAGGCTACAACGGCTGCGGGGATGCGGGGTTGGCACCTACGGCTTCTACGCGGTGCGGTGAGGACGTGGGTGTGCTCGGTTGGGCGCTACGGTGACTGTGGCCACGACGGCGACGAGGCACGGCGGCGGCGAGCTTCGGAGCTCAAGGGGGCGGCAGCTACAGGATGCTAGGGACGACGGGGCAAGGGGGAATCGGGTCAGTGGCTCACCGCGGAGCTGCAGGGATGGTTAGCGGGCTCGGGGACGTCCGGTAGCTCCCGATTCGACGGCGACGATCTCCGGTGGCCGAGGAGGGGAACGGCGACGTGGGCGGCGATGCAGGGCTTCCGGAGGGGCTTGACTTGGTGGGGAGGAAGAGGGGGTCGAGGCGGAGCTCCTGAGCTCAGCGGAGGGGCGAGGGGTGGCCGGTGACGGCTGCTATGGCGAACGGCGGCGATGGTGGTGTTCGGCCGTGAGAGAGAGAGCGAGGGAGAGGAGGGAAGAACCGAGGGAGAGTGAGAGAGAGCAGGGGGGAGGGCGTGGCGTCGTCCGGGGCATCGAGACGAGGAGGGGAGGGCAGGCAGGCAGGCGAGCAGGTGGCGTGGCGCGGTGGCGCGCGCGCGCGCCGGCCACACTCCCCTCCCTCTGTCGAGGACGAAGACGACAGAGGAGGGAGGCGGGCTGGGCCGCCTGCTGGCTGGGCCGGCCAGCTGGCTGGGCTGCACAGGGAGGAGCCCAGGTAAGCTCCTCCTTTTATTTATTTTCTGTTTTCTAATTTCTGACATTTGTTTTGATTTAAATAAAATATTAAATCATTTATTTACCTTATGCCAAATTTTGCAGGAGCTAGATATATTATTCCAGAGCTCCTTTATAATTGGCATAATATTTGGACATATATTAATATATATAACTAATATATTTCCAAAGCAAATATCTATGTATTAATCCCAAATGCCCAAAATAAATACCTATGAGCTCTTAAAAATATTGGTTTGATTTTTATCTCTGTCCAATATTTTCAGAGAGCAACATGAGCATTTTCTTGGACCTTTTTGGAGAATATTTTTATTTGGGTCATTTTCAAAAAAATGATTCTGAGGGTTTCACAAATCCCCATTTCAAATTAAATGGAATTTTAAACATGATGCACACACTCTGATGCATGACTAGCTAGGGTGTGACATATAACTTATGCGCAGAAATTTAAAATGCAGCTTATGGTTACAAGTGTAGATGATAATATAAAGTACCTGAAGAACTGTGGAGCCAAACACCATATTGAAATGAGCACGGAGATCATGTATTACACCCGAGGTCTCCAGTTTAGGCACAGAGAGGATGGTTATTTGCAATGGTGAATAACTAGAATCAAGGATCAACCTTTGAAGTGAAGGGGCATCTTGGATGATGAGCTACCTTCCATCAAAAGAAATTCCAATTCTTACAAGGTTAGGCGACTTTATTTGGAGACAACCGATTCTAACTGTGAAAACAGGAACCAAGCACTCCAGGGCAGGGCATCTGGAGTGGATGATGCTGTGCAATGAGGCCTCCGATATACGAACCCGCACAAGTGAAAGTTTCTTGAGAAATGGGAGTCGAAGGTTTAGTACCAGATTGTCTGGGAGGTAGCACAACACAAAGGTGGCGGTGTGGAGAGAGGAGGAAAACCGCGAGATGGACATCGGTGTCGAGGGCCCAAGTACATGGTGTTCGGTACGTGGTATGTGATTTCCAGGGGAATAGTAGAACTCAAGCAGCTGTAGTTCTGTGAATTCAGGGGATTTCAGCCAGGCGTCCACCGTGCAGGGCATGGTATGCTTGCTCAGGTAGCATGAAGGGATGCAGAGGCTTTGAACGGAGCCCTAATGGGAGGAGATGATGGCTCTGGGTATTTCAAAATCATTGAAGAGAGATAGCTGACGACCGTCGAGATTAAGGGGCACGACGCGCCATAGAGGGCACCACCGAATTGAGAGGACTTGGGTGTGACAGAAATCCTTGGTGGGGAGAAGCGAGATGATCTCCCCAAGGACGGCGTCCGGGAGATCGCTGATGCGGTCCACCCGAGATTCTACGGGTTCCTGGGATCCGGTGGGGGCAGGGTCGCTGCTTCTCCCCGCACTGCCGGGTGTGGGATCTACAACAAGCATCGCCGCTGGCGGGAGCCTCATCTTCTTGGCGCCGGGGTCAGGCGACTCCATTTTCCTCGAGGGTGTCGCGTCGCGCTCACGGATTTGAGCAGAGTAACAAATGACGAGCCTAGTTGTAGTGTGAGTGAAGAAGAAGGGGAGATGGGGTTTTTCTGTAGTAGTGAGGAAGAAGGGGAGCTGGGGTTTTCTGTAGGAGTGAGGTGAGGAATTTGGGGGTACGAGTGGAGCGAGCTGACGTGAGGTGGGTGGGAGTGAGGAGGAAGAAGAGCACCCAGGTTTTTTGGGGGGCGGTGTGCTGGGTGTGGGTAGCGCCTCTCATTCAGTAAATATATGGGCTTTTGAATTGATTTTACTATTTACTAGGGAGGATGGGCTGTTTTGTCTTGGGCCCAGAGAAACAATTACTACTAGTACAGTGGAGACACTCTACAGCTACCCAGAAAAACAATTACTACCGGTACAGTGGATACAATACCACTTTTGGCTCCTCCTAGGTCATTGAAACATCTCCCTCTACTGAATGTCATTATACTTTTGTTCACCAACATGCGGGCCATGCAGCGCATGGGCCCAAATGCCATCCACCAAATAAGAAGGCAGTATGCAGGCAGAGAGTCACCCCAGTCGTAGCGCGGCAGTAACGAGCCGTCATATCACAAAACCCCACCTCCCCACAGTCTAAGTTTGACGGACAGACAAAGTTGTGAGAAGGTTTACAAATCAGGAAAAAACAAGCAAGGCTTCTCTAAGCAAAGGGCCTCCCGACAAGCTTAAATTTCCTGGAGTTCACTCTGGTTTTTTCTTGTTGCCACCATCCAGGTTTAGGTTCTCTCATTCCAGAATAACCAATTATAATTGTGGTCTCAGCCGGAATGCTGAACTGCACCATGCAATGTACTGACCAGCTGAAATTCTAGTGCATTCCACTAAATTTAAGCACCGCTATTTGTAGAAATAAGCAGACCACAATGCCTCTTGTCCGCACACCTGTCCAAAAAACTGTCGTGCACCCGTGCCAGCTAGTCCTCGGTCCATGGATGAACTGGTAGAAAGTGCATTCCGGACTAGGATGCAATTGTTTTCGCTCGTCCCTACACTACAATCAGGAAGTAAAATGTACGAATCAACTTCTTTTAGATTGTGTTGGTCATTCTACCTAGTAACTACCAATGTAGGAATACATGGAAGACGGGTGGTTAGACAACGGCAGCGAGGGATAGCCATCTCATTTTGCGCAGTTCTACTAAAACTGAGGTCTGTGCTTTTGATTGCACGGATAGAAACAATACGAAGACAGACATCCCGAAACGATATGGAGACAGACATCCTTGTTTGCGCAAATATGAAATACGGTTATTTAAACAGTGACAGATATTTGCAATGACATATGCTTAACAACATCATCTATTGTGTTATAATTGGCACTAGATTGACAGTATGAAAGTGCCCTTAAGTAAGTAGCATCACATCACATCAACACTACCACTAGATTAACATGCAGAACAATAGTATTAGTATTACTGTCATGAGAGTAGCACATGGTTAGTAAATGTGCAATCAAATTTGTGCAATTTCACTGGGATGAAGCAATGTTAGTGGTGTGAGATTTAAGTGTAACTGCAAAAACACAATTCATGGGAAATAAAGCAAGACGGAAGCACTTCATAAAATGGTGGTGGCATTGCTTCAATTTATCGACGGCACTAAACCATTACTTATAGTGATATTAGGTGGCATTGCTTAATGCTTCATGTGATTTTACATTAACGCTGGTGATATGGGCGTAGGGATAGCAGGGGCATAAAGTGGTGAGGCAGATGTGGTTGCCGAGAGCGGCAAACACTCAGGCAGCATGTCTGCATTTGTCCCATTTTTTATCTGCTCGGCGACATTTTCCTATGTGAGCACAAGAAATCTAGACCTGCTCATTCTCATTTGCGTTGTCCCCCAACACCCGTCACTTTCTTTCCTTTTTCAACCAAGAGATAGGTCCACTTCCCCCACCCTTCACCATCCATCATGCTTTCTTCGTCTTTTCAACCAAGAGACCGGTTGGGTAGCCAGTATCTACTACTTTCCCCCATTTGCTCTTAGAACTAAGTCCTAGATTCATGCTACAGCTTTCCCACTTTCTTCCCTGTTTGAACCAATTCTTAGAGTCGGCTGTATGAACTAGCTTTACCTCTAATAATAGTAAAAGTCTGGGTGGCTTTGGAACAGCGGACGGAAGTAGAAAAAGATCCACACGAAGCCAAGTGGGGAGCTGGGGCAATAGAGCAAGGCAGGTTTCAAAGGAATATATACCTGAGGGTCATCGGCATGTGGCAAAGACGGCGTCGGGAGGCCGCATCTTGGCCACAATACCACAGGGAGGAAGAAGGGGTCGGAGGCGGCATCTTGGCCACAATACCATAAGGAGCACGATCGCCGATCTGGACGCGCG
The DNA here is from genome assembly GCF_018294505.1 of Triticum aestivum. Classification (NCBI taxonomy): domain Eukaryota; kingdom Viridiplantae; phylum Streptophyta; class Magnoliopsida; order Poales; family Poaceae; genus Triticum; species Triticum aestivum. Next base: position 538,876,092 of record NC_057798.1, read on the forward strand.
GGCAGCCGTTGGTCTCCTCCCTCGCCGCCGACGACAGCGTGAACGATGCACCTACACCCCTGCCCCAGTCGAGGTTGTCCGGCCGGATTTGTGACCAGCCGTGAGCTAAGAGAGAGAGTGGCCACCTATGTCTTGCTTAGATGTGGAGAGCATGAGAGAGTGAACGAGAGGAACCCTAGTAAAGCAAGCGCTAAGGCTCCTGCTTGTATATATAGTGGAGTGATTTTGTTGTACCAGCTTCAAAAAAATGCGCTCCTACGTGTACCCGCGAGTGGGTGTGAGAGAACTAGTGCGTGCATGCATCGCTTCTCTTCGTGAGAGTACAATATACTATGCCCAAAGAACGTTCGCCGCAAGAGTAATAGTATAAGTGTGTGACGTGTGAGCTAAAATAAATGTGCGCGACGTCTTTTGTTTTTTAGAAGTTCTGAGGGTAGGGTGTGAAGAGCACATATGTGCGTGATGTCTACCTACAGATAGACGGTGGGTGCGAGAGGACTCGGGAGAGTCGTGACTCGTGAGGGTGCGTGTGCATGAGAGAGAGGGGGGAACGTATCAATGCAATGCATGTGTCCGTAAATCATTATCCGACAAACGTTCACCACAAGCCTTTTCCTGACGAACATCGTAAGAACCGTTAGATCGGCATCCGACAGTGTTAGTTTTGCCATGTCATTTAACAGAACAGCCACTCCTCCTACACACAAATCTTCCACGTGAGTGTTAGCAACTGTCGTATGCTCCCTCCGTTCCAAATTGCAGTGCATATAGATTTATTGAAAATTCGAACCTCGCAGACTTTTACCGAGTTTTCGTGTACCAAATTGCACATGTAGAATACCCTGCATATATCATTTCATTCATCTTCGAGAGGTAACTATAAAGATGGGGAGGAGTCTACAAAGAAAGACCATCGTATCACCGACATCAATTTCAACCATCCTTTGGTGTGGAGGAATATCATATGAACTCTATATGATATGATTTTTATAGGATTTTTTCCTTTAGAGCCAATTGGTTCATAGGAATAGATTCATATACTCTACGTTTCAAAGGAAATAAACATGATATCATTTCTATAGCTTTAGAGCCACTTGGTTCATATGAATGGATTCCTATACTCCCATAATTTGAAAGGAAAATAAACATTAGTGTATATTCAATAGAAAAGTTCCTATGATATGAACCAAATTACATCTCTTTTCTAATCCCTCCTTATAGGAATTGAGATACATGTCATCTCTAGATTCAATAGAAAAGTTCCTATGATGTGAACCAAATGACATCTCTTTTCCAATCCCTACTCATAGGAATTGAGATACTCCATGTCATCTCTTTCCCTACAACTTCCATGTATACATCTTCTATTCCTAAATAGCTAGTACAACCCACCAGTAGCTTTTTTCCAAGACATGCAACTATGGCACAAGAACTATATAGTGTGCAAATAACTTTGAAAGATGGTCACTGGATGAAGCTAATCCGACAGTGCAGAGATGGCAAATCCAAGCACTACTGGCTGTTGGATATCATCAACATTCCACCAGATCTGCCACATGTACAATTTAGAAGACTCCATGGTTGAACTTAAGCATAATGCACAAACCTGAAAACACAAGCACTTCTCCTTTGTTCTAGAATCTTCCGTATCATAATTGAATTTTTTTCTAAATGAATTGCCATTATTTGTTTTTTAATTTATGCTTTACAATGCACAACCCCATGAATCTTAACATTTCTATAAAACTAACTGATTTTGAATGAGATGAACTATAAGAACTAAACGAACATCTACATCATGCATATATGACTCAAAGCTTTACATGCTATAGTGTGTATTTATTCATAATTTGGTGTCGAAATCTCATGCGTTCAATGTAGAGTAGCAAATTTCACGCGGCCCCAGGTATATCAAAATGCAGGGCCCATGCATCATTGCCTTTCGGTCGAACCTACGTTGACAATTTTTTGTACGTACTATATCTCCACTGGTCCCCGAACCCAAAATGCTGCCTCGTTCCTGTAAAACCAAGCGGCCCACACATATTTAAGGCGTCGACTCGAACTCAATCCCTCTCCCATTTACTATGACGTGGCCCCACTCACCGTAGTACTCCTACAAACCCTACCGCCGCACTCATCATCGGTTTTCTTCAAGAGGACGAGGGAGAATCCGATTTGTAGTGGAGGCGCTTTAAAAAAAAGGATATGTAGTGGAGACCCCTACCCTAGGGTGCCCTAGGTAGCTGACACACGCATCATTGTTTTCTCTTTTTTTATGCTCTTGCACCCTAGAGTGAAATGATGGTTGCTTCGTCCATCCATCTTAATGCGGGAAAGGTGGGGCTTTGTGATTTGACCCCTCATTGCTCATTTTCTACTACTGCGGCGCTACGATCGGGGTGCCTCCAATTCCAACCGCTGCTCCGAACTGTAATTTGGTGCATCGCACGTGGAACAAGACGGTTGATGAGCAACATGTCAGCCAAAGGGGTCCTGTTAAGTGTGTCGCCATTTCATATGTGGACTGACCCTGCTTGAGTTGCTATGCCAACACGACAGGAGCAACCTACCACTTGGTTTTGCTCCTTGGTGAATCCTGACTATTTTGATCTAAAAAGATATGTACTGAACTACCCTCTCCGTCTCGCTTTTTAGGCATCTCAGTTTGTAGGGCGTGCACGTAGTTCTAGGTCATCCATTTGACTAACTAAATATGAGTTACTATGTCACAAAAAGTGTATATCATTGGTTTCTTAAGCGGATGTAGTTGTATTTAAAAGTCGAGGGCGGGGCTTTTCTTGCGCGGTAGGCAGGGCAGTTCTGCCTAGTCGGTTCGACAAAGACGCGAGAAGATGAGGGAGTAGGCTGCTGCAAACATAGGGCTATGTGATTTGACACTGAGTTACTGCTGGACAGGTGGGGCCCCGTGATTTGACTTGCCATTATCATTTTAACTGCGGCGTTACGACCGGCGTGAGTCTCCCGATTCCTGACCACCTCCATACAGGTGCCTCTCCCAATGCTCCACCATGTAGAGGTTGTCTCTTGCATGAGAGCCCACTTCTCCACTTTTTCCTTGCCTCTTTCCTCCACATATGCAAAAATGCCATGTAAAGCGGGCTTATAGCCCACTATTGTACTTACTTGCTCCTACAGGTGCTAAGCTTGCCACATAGGCGTAAAGTCTGATGTGGAAAGTTAATTAAGAAGAGAGAGACTAGTTTGGTGACCCAAGGAAGAAACGGTGCTAAGCGCGTGTACCTAGGTGAAAAGACAATTTTGAGTCTATAGCTAATTAAATGAAGCAAACTTGGCAACAAAAAACTAAGCACCTATGCATTGGGGACTTGATTGCTAGGCCATTTAATGCCCTTAGCACCTCATCTAAGAACCTTTTCATTGGAAGAGGTCACTCCTTGGCAAATGCAATAAATACTACGAAGAAAGAGATATAGAGAAGTAAAAAAACACTTATGGCCAACCTTATAGCTAATCTTGTTGTAGTATGAGTGACTAAGTGATGACTATGTATGACATGCCAACATTAGATAGCCTAATGCACCATGTTAAATCTCCAAGGGCACGACCGCGCGAGCAACGCGACGGTCGTGGTAGGCGCGACCATGATACGGGCTGCTGGCAGCCCTTGGATCTGAGATCAAACGGTCGCATGCTAAGTTGCTGAAAATTTGCAGAATAGCCCTCTAGGATAGGATATTCACCCATATGTCTAGAATCATGCCATGCAATCGTTCCATCTCATATCCAAGGGCTCTCGGAAGCCCGTATCATGGGAGAATGGAAAGCCACTACCCTGCCATTCGCAAGCTGGCAGTTTGCCCCTACTCGGCCCCGCACGTCCTTTAATATTACGGCGGTTCGCTCCTAGTCGTTTCGTCCTTTCACATTACGGCAGTTCCACTAATCCTAACCCTCCTCCCAAATCCATGGCATACCAAATCTCCATGATCGGCGGTGAGTACAAGGTTAGAACCATCACCGGTGATGAGTTCGACGTCATCTACACCCGTTCTTCCGCAACGGTGAAAGGATGCCTTGCTCGCTTCAGACACATGTTCGAAAACTCAAATGATGAGTGGGCCGCTGGGCTAGATGTTGAGTACACCACAGTCCTGGGACGAGAGAAGGATCTAAAGGAGGAAGAGAGGAAGAAGCCCGCCGTGATCCAGGTTTGCGTGCATGACTTATGCTTGGTCTACCACATATGCCATGCCGATGTTGAACGCCAGGATTTTAAGAACTTCCTCAAGAGCGAACTAGTCAAATTCATTACTGTAGAATTTACGAACGACGAAAGAGTTCTAGGTCGGATAGGCCTCATTATAGGCAACCCCTTCGACCTCCAGAAGAATCGGCTGCTGCTCTCTAGTGGCCAGCCTTCAATGCTGACCTTGGCAGGAGCCATGGTTAATCCTTCGTATGGTAAACTGGAGAAACCTCATTACACGTTTCATCATCATGCGTGGCAGCGGAATATACTAGATATAGACCACATCCACCATGCTGCAATGGATGGCTACCTTTGTTTCAATATCTACAAGGGTTAGATGAAGAGAAAGAGCCAAGTGTGCGGTTCAAGCAAAGAAGTATCGGCCAAGAGGAAGAGGGACAAGGACGAAGTCGAGGACCTGGACGAGGACTCCAAGTAAGGTGGCAGTGTCGTTGCTCATGGTGGTTCTAATGCATTGTTTACCAGATTAGTTGCATAGTTGAATTTCAGGTGTGCTTAGTTTAATTTGAGGGGTGTGTTGTGCTAAGCCCCCAGCACAACTATGTTATGTTTCTTCTCGTTACTTTAACTCTTCAGTACGTACATACTAGTATTTATTTAATAGAATTTGGCACCCCATTTAAGCACGCACTAGCTTTTTTAATAGTACTATATGCATAATTTGGCGACGAGCGCTCTATATATGTACCACCATTTTTTAATTTCAAGTTTTTCTCCATGGTGCAATCCATCGATACTACCACTGTACAAAAGTATACATTTTTTAAAAGGCTAGAGTACTGTTCATCACATATATAGCCAGTTAAATTCTCAACCTAGAACAACGTGCATGCCATGTAAACCGATACGGAGGAAGTATAGTAAAAGTGAGGTGATTTTACCAAGAGATCGGCGGGGGAGCATGGCCTGTCATGCAGTCCCACGTGTCATGATGTACCAAGGCGATGCATGTGTCCCTCTTGAGGCAGCAGCAATACTACGTGGTTTGATATGATGGTGAACCGAAGTGTGAAATAATGGTTGCTTCGTCTGTCTGGGAAGGTGCGGCATTGCGATTTAACATCTCATTGCTCATTACTACTACTGGGGCGGTACGACTAGGGTGCGCCCCCCGTGCTGTTCTGCACTATTATTTGGTACTTGACACGTCGACCCGGTTGCTATATGTCCCACATGTCGGCGAAAGGAAGTACATAATTCATGAAAGGGAGCGTCGATGGAGGAGTATACAAGACACGGCTTGGGTTTTGGCATCGGCGAAGGCAGGGGAGTTTGGCATAGTCTGTTCGAGGCAAGGAGGCAGGAAGGGAAACAAGCAAATAAAGGTTGAGCGACTTAGTTTTGGAAAAATCCAATTTTATGGAGTATGTACCCACTAGGGTTTATAGGGCTCATCTAAAAAACATTCGTTTTTCCGTTTGATAAGTCTCAATTCTACTACTAGTAGTAGTACCGTCACATGTTGGATTTCGAGGTCCGTTAGATCACCCATGCAAGCAGTGTCAAGAGAAAACTCACCAATGCATGTAGAAGTTCATGGAAATTTAGTGGTCATTCATGCATTTGTTCTAATTAATGCCTCGGTAAACATAACTTCTTGAGAAAAATGAGCGTACTAATTACTTGTGCAAACTACGAAATTAATTCGTCCACTCACCGTCTACCTTGGTTGGAGAGATTTTGAAATTGAGCCATAAACTGGAAAGGAGGGAGTAGTAACTTTTGCCTCGATTACTATTTGTGGCCTTGTATAGATGCAAAATGTATTTTCTTAATTGGCCTTGTATAAGTAAATGTAGGGAGTACTAAAGGACATATATATTCCAAACAATATGATAATATCTCTAACCAAGGTAGTAGGGACGAGGAGTAAACAGAGGGAGTAGTAAGCAAGCTTCACCTCATCCTGCGAGCCACCGTGCCCGTGGGCGGGGGCGACGACGTACTAAGCAAGCTTCTCCTCATTCCGCGAGTTGATGGGACACATCAAAAGTACTCCAGTGTATAGAGCCTTGCCTCTAAGGTAGGCCCCACATGGTTTGCCTCTTTTTTAACATACCGAGTTAAGTCGCAATTTGTTTGTTCACCCATGGTAGACGATCCTCCCCCCACCAAGTGGACAACCAGTACGCGTGTCAAATTACCATGCGGGCTGCCTTTTCGTACAGAAATGAGCTCCACCGTGTCCCCGCGCGGGTGTGGTTGGGAAAGAGACGGGAGTACGTGCGCCGTGCGTGCACCTCTTCTCTTCATGCACGTCCCCCACCTACGTGTGTGTGAGAGAGGTACAAACCTAGACAAAATGCGCCATCCATCCCCATGCCTTCGCCCAGTCCGACCACTAGTCACCACCACGCCCCACTTCTCCTCACCTTATCTCTCATCTTTCTCCCTCCATTTTTATATACAAGGCCACTATCAAAATTACAATTTGCAGATATACAAGGCCACTAACACTAATCGATGCAATACTAATGGTGTTTGCCTCATAGTACTAGCAAAGGAGGACATTAATTATCCCTTGCATGCATGCGGGAGTGTGAACATTGGCTTGATGTGCATGAAAGAGAAGAATACACATTAATTTACATGGCAAACAAGGCAACAAGGTGGCTTGCAACATTGACTTATAAGACATTAGTTTTTGCGTTGGTACCTGTAATATGGGTTTGTGGCCTTGTATACAAAAATGGAGTCCGATAAAATTCTCGAGATACCATTTACCCGATAAAATTCTCAAGTATAAAAAATGGGATTACTCCTGCATGGGTCAATCACAACATGTGTTTTGTAAAAAAATGCATCTTGATGTTCCGTGCAATGCACGGGCATCTTGATAGTCCATGAAAACAACACATGCCAAAATTCCACGGTGAACGAGGGAATTGAATTTGTTGGGAGGGGCTGTTTGGATCTTGTCACGCCCAATATGCGATACTATCCTAAAGAGACTCGAAGGTCCCACCAAGGATAGAACCGCATATTGAAACGCTTTTGCAAGGTGGATATCATTACATCAACATTACATAATAGATGGGGATACATACATAAGGCATACAATGCCACACGAATACAACATCACAATACATAAAAGCATCATCCGACTATGGATGAAACACTAACAGAAACTCGAACGACATCCACCCTGCTAGCCCAGGCTGCCGACCTGGAACCTATCCCCTGATCGAAGAAGAAGCAGAAGAAGAACTCCAAGACAAGCAAGCATCGCTCTCACGTCATGATCATCGCATAACCTGCACCTGCAACTGTTGTAGTAGTAATCTGTGAGCCACGAGGACTCAACAATCCCATTACCATGGGTATCAAGACTAGCAAAGCTTAATGGGAAAGGAAGGGGTAAAGTGGTGAGGTTGCAGCAGCGACTAAGCATATATGGTGGCTAACATACGCAAATAAGAGTGAGAAGAGAAGCAAAGGAACGGTCATCAACTAGTAATGATCAAGAAGTGATCCTGAACTCCTACTTACGTCAAACATAACACAGAAACCGTGTTCACTTCCGGGACTCCGTAGAAAAGGGACCATCATGGCTACACACGTGGTTGATGCGTCTTAATTTGGATCTGGTGTCAAGTTATCTACAACCGGACATTAACAAATTCCCATCTGCGTATAACCGCAGGCACGGCTTTCGAAAGATTATACCCTGCAGGGGTGTCTCAACTTAGCCCATGATAAGCTCTCGCGATCAACAAAGGATATACCTTCTCCCAGGAAGACCCGATCAGCTCGGAATCCCAGTTTACAAGACATTTCGACAATGGTAAAACAAGACCAGCAAAGCCGCCCGATGCGCCGACAATCCCGATAGGAGCTGCACATATCTCGTTCTCAGGGCAACACCGGATGAGCAATCCGTACAACTAAAACCAGACCTCAAGTTTCCCTAAGGGGGCGCTGCAAAGGGCTCTAGTTCGGACCAACACTTAGACAAGCACTGGCCCGGGGGGGATAAAATAAAGATGACCCTCGAGAGAGCGACTCCCAAGGGAAAAGTAGGTGGTGGTGAGGCAAATGGTAAAACCAATGTTGGGCCTTGCTGGAGGAGTTTTATTCAAAGCGAACTGTCAAGGGGGTCCCATAAATCACCTGACCGCGTAAGGAATGCAAAATCCGGGAACATAACACCGGTATGACGGAAACTAGGGCGGCAAGAGTGGAACAAAACACCAGGCATAAGGCCGAATTTTCCACCCTTTACCAAGTATATAGATGCATTAATAATATAAGAGATATTGTGATATCCCAACCAAAATCCTGTCCACCATGGAGAAATCTTCAACTTCACCTGCAACTAGCAACGCTATAAGAGGGCTGAGCAAAGCGGTAACATAGCCAAACAATGGTTTGCATAGGAAAGGTGTCAAAGGTTAGAGGTTGACATGGCAATTTGGGATGGCTTGATAAACAGGTAATAGGTATCGCAGCATAGAGATAGAACGCAGCAACTAGCATAGCAATGATAGTAGTGAGATCCAGGGTAGCGGTCATCTTGCCTGAAATCCCGCTAGGAAGAAGAACGAGTCCATGAAGAAGACGAACGGATGAAGCCGAACCAAGCGTAGACGAACGAATCCTCACGATCGCAACGAAACAGGAACTATCGAGAAGAAACACACAACATAGTAAACACACCACACATGAACAAGACATGATGCACAACAAGCATGATGCATGACAAAGCTACATGAAGCTACTCATGGCAAGAGATGATGCAAACAAGAGCAACACATCAAGGCAAGTTTAAATGAGGCCGGGAACAACATATAACAATTCCGGTAAGTCCTCATATGCAAATTTTGAAGTTGGTCCAGATCTGAATAGAACTTATGTTCAAGTTGTTAAACAGCAAGTTAAGATGCACCAAGATGATCTACATGAGATTCCAATCAAGTTACATATAAAGTTCATTTAGTTCGGAGCTACGGCCTAGAAGATATGAGCAAAACAAGTTAAACATGGCATTGATGCAGAATGCATACAAACACCAAGCAAACACCTCAAAACAAAGATGCAACATGATAATATGAAACTACATGCAAAATCAAGCAAGTTTCATATAGAGCACACTCAAAACGGAGCAACGGTTCAACACACACACATGAAATAGGTTTAAAGGACAAGCTGTCCAAAACAGCAACTAGGCATATTGCAAGCATCAAAACAACATGCTACATTACCACAATATGAAAACAAAAGGCATGGACATGATGCACAGGTAAAGCATAACAAAACATGAACACTGAGCTATCTCCAGAAATCACTAGAACATGCTCAAACACACATGGCAAGATTGCAAATAATAACAGTTCAGACTTTGCAGAAATTACATCAGGTTGCAACGTTTAGAGCTATCAAACAACATGTTACAGGAACTTATCATGGCAAACAAAGGCATGGCATTAATCTACTAATTTCATAGAACAAAAGTCCCTTACTGACCATAAGCCAAAAAGGATCAGAAAATATGATGGCACCCACGTAAACATAGCAAGTTATATTACAGATTCAAACATGGCAGGAACAGAATTATGAAGGCATGTAGATGAGCTTGTGCAACTCACTACAGAGCAATACATGGCATGGCAAGGCAACCAACAGTAAGAAGACATATTTATGAAGCAAAGCAAAGCAAGAACAAGTTCATAGCATGCAAGGATGAACTACAACAACCTTGGCCAAATTGAATAACACGTAAACAATCTGCCAGGAAACATTTTGAAGCAAAAGTAGAGCACGAAAATGACATGCTAGACTACTCCATAATTACAACCAGGGGCATGAATGGAGAGAGAACAACCATATGTTCAAAACATCCTTACTGAAGTATCTCAAAATGTGCATGGATCTCTCTGTAGCATCATGTTAGATGGCATCAAAATAACAGCAGAACAGGGACTGAAAACAGCAACATCACGATGCCTAGTTTGCATGCTTGTCCTAGTCACCACATTGATCACAAAAATACATGGTAAGCACCTCTGTAAAGAAGACATAGCATAGATCAAAACACATGTAGACATCAACCTCATAGGATGCACACATCAATCATGGCAAAAATGACAAAAGAGCTCGTTCTGTTAACAGACAGCAGATTAACATCATGAAGCACTCTTGCAACGATGATTCAGGCATCAAGATGAGCTCTAATGAATATGATGCAATGGAATGAAATGATGCACTCGTCAAGTCGAAAAATTTGACATATTACATGCACGAAACAGAGCCACGGATGCCGAGATACGACGCGATGAACATGGCATGATAATGTCACAGATTCGGGGACTTGGTGGAATTTTTGGAGGGGGAAAGTCAACCTCGTCTGGATCTGAAACGGGCTCGCCGGAGTAGACGCCGGAGTTGAGGAAGAGATGGCCGGAGAGGCTCGGGGAGGCCGGGAGGAGGCGGATCCGGGGCCAGCTCGGCCGGAGATGGCGCGGGGCGCCATGGCGGCGACCGGAGGGCGGCGGGCGGCG
>NC_057798.1:538886853-538893610 GCF_018294505.1 Triticum aestivum
GAACGGGCGGCGGCGGGCGCGGAGCGGTCCCGCGCGGGCCCCGAATGGGCTCCACGGGCCGCGGCGGCGGGGAGGGCGCGGGTGCCACGTGGCAGGCCATGATTGGGCGTGGGCGGCGGTGCTGGACGTGTCCAGCGCGGGGTGGACACGTCCGGCGACACGAGGAGGAAGAGGCTAGGGTTTCGGGGAATTCATCCGCGAATTTGGAAGGGGAAGGCACATTTATAGGTAGAGGGAGCTAGGAGGCTCCAAATGAGGCACGGTTTTCGCCCACACGATCGTGATCGAACAATCGAGAGCATGGAGGGGAGTCTGCTGGGTTTTGGGCCACTTTAGAAGGGGTGTTGGGCTGCAAACAAAAGAGGCTTTTGCGGTTACCCAGTTAACCGTTGGAGTATCAAACGACCTCCAAATGGCACGAAACTTGATAGGCGGTCTACCGGTGCTATACCAAGGCCGCTTGGCAAACCTCGGTCCATTCCGAGAAAGTTTAACACCCACACACGAAACAAGGTCTGAGAGGGGCGACGGGGCACGCGCGAGAGGTCTGGACTCCGAACGGACAACGGAGAGAACCGGGAGGACCCGAACGGATGCAAGTTTTGAAAAACATGCAGATGAAATGCGGATGATGACATGGCAAAATGCAACACGCAAGAAAATGACATGGCAACGAAGGCGAATAACTGGCAGACACCTGGCGCATCGGATCCGGGGCGTTACAACACTCCTCCACTAACAAGAGATCTCGTCCCGAGATCTTAGGACCTAGACGGAAGGGAAAGAGGAAGAGGTGAAACAAGAACTAAAAAGAAGAGGCAAAGAATCGAGAGCACTCGAGAAGAAGAGAAGAACAACGAGAATGACGAGAATCGAAAGCTCGCGGAATCAGATAGACTATGAAACCACTCCGGTTAGAACGAGATAAGAAACGAATAAGACTGAAAGGATTTAGGTAGCACTCTGACTGAAAATGGAAGGAAATATCACATGAACTTCACAAGATGGAATGACACTTGACGACATAAGCAACACAATACCTCCGGAAGAATTGAAAGAATGGAGTGAAAAGAACTTAGAAGGAAGGATTGAACAAAGTTGTTGAGTAAATCAACAACGAAAGAATAAGCTTGTTGTGGTCTTATAGGTAACATCTCAAGAATAAGGTGATAACCGGCCACAAACGGAAAAGATTGGATAGCTTAGAAGAATGAAGAAATGCAAAATTCCACTTCAAAAGAAAATGAAGAATTAATTGCACTTCGAAAATCAAGAAGGAAAGATATTTGAACTCTACCAACAAGAATCTTTATGAACACTTGAGGAATGAATTAAATCATGAATAACCACCATGAAGAACTCCGGTTACAAAATGATGATGAGATAGAATGAAGGATGAAAGAATAAGATGCGCATTGCGATGATTTAGATTGGGGTTTCCGACGAGATGGTCGAGGAAATTTGAACTCCAGAAAAGAAAAGATGAAAACACTTGGAACTAGAATTTATTCATCAAGAATAAACTCCGAAGGAAGGGATTAATCGCCTGACCACGATGAAATGAGAGTAAGAATTATGTGATGCTTATCCTTCATCAGATTAAATTGATGACAAGCAATGGATTTCGCATACTACTTATTCTTCTTGAAAAGGATTAAGAAGTGACATAGCGCGAACTTGAGAAGGTCTTCATGAACCACCGGTAGGATTGGAAAGAACGAATGAATTAATATGATAATCAAGGAAAAGAATCTTGAACGAACCACCGTAAGAATTCGAAAATGACTGACTAAAGAGGATGAATTGCCGGGAAGAATTAGAAGAACAAATATGCTAGAGGGGATTTAGATGCAAAAGAACGAAGAGACAACGAGCTGATCAAAGAATACTTGACAGATGCACCGGCATAAATGGATAACGGTAGCTAAAATGTGAGAACAAAGAATTCTTATGGAACGATGGCCTCCGATTAAAAGAAACTAGAAACAACTTCTGACATACTCTGGATGGTTAAGAAAGAATATCTAACAAATAGAATAATTCAATAGGATAACAAGAAGCTAGAACCGCGAATCTTCGAGAGAACGGACAAGATTTAGAGGAAAAACTCTTCTTCGGTCTTCAACTGATGACGGGAAAAACACCACCAAAATTACTGAGATACTCCGGGAGAATGAAAAGTGAAGGGGTTGAGCCAACAATGAAAATGTTTGAAACCGATCTTGGAAAGACATCTGACTGATGAAATTCATTCTTACGTCAGACTCCGAAAAGAATTAGGGATGGCTCCGGAATAATTAGAAGAGTCAGGCAAGATCCTGGGAAAAGACCTGTGGGTTAGGGCCCACTAAAGAGATAACACCGTCGGAAAGGATTATTGAACAGATAGATGATGCACCGGAACAACTGAAATATTTGAATGAGGTGACAACCTCGAATAAATTCAAACACAGACGAATCTCCTGAGATGACTTCCGAACTCCGGAATGGTTGAATGGCGAGAGGCAAACGAGCAGGGAAAACACTTCGAGGAAATGATATGATCAACCCGAAAAATTTGAATTGAGTCCACCGGAAAGGAAAAGAGATGAAGAATGTCGAACAAAACGAGAATTCACCGGTTGAGATAATTGACGAAAGAACTGAAGAGGCTCCACACGAATGAAATAGATGGTCGAGAGAGAGTCAGACTCTGGGAAGAAAAGGGGTGAGAGGGCGGGAAAACAAAGGCAACTTGGAAGGGGAAACCGACGAATATCTTGAAGAGAAAACACCGGTTGAAATCATTAAGGAAAGAAAGCAAAGACTTCGCACGAGTAGGATAGATACTCGATTACAGACTCCGGTTCCGAGAAGAAGAAGGGGTGGGCGGGTGGGAAAAGAAAACAACTGAGGATTGAGAAATAACTTTGTTGAGAGCAAACTGAGGATTGAACTTGCGAAGTTGCAGAGGGTCGAGTCAGCTTGACGAGAAATGCACCGGATCAAAAGAGCTGAGAACCCACGATCGGAAAACCAACTGCGTGAACCTAAAGAAAATTTGAAGGGGAAGATGAGTAGTTCGAAACACCTACGTCAAGATTCCTTACCAGAGCGACGAAGGGGCTGAGGAGTAAAAATAATTCCTACTCTCCGATATAACTAGACTCCGAAAACAGTTTTCTTCTAGACTCAACAATGGCCAAACTACACGATCAATCAAGGGGGCTCCTAGGGTCGGTCGAGGCTCTGCTACCAACTTGTCACGCCCAATATGCGATACTATCCTAAAGAGACTCGAAGGTCCCACCAAGGATAGAACCACATATTGAAACGCTTTTGCAAGGTGGATATCATTACATCAACATTACATAATAGATGGGGATACATACATAAGACATACAACGCCACACGAATACAACATCACAATACATAAAAGCATCATCCGACTATGGATGAAACACAAACAGAAACTCGAATGACATCCACCCTGCTAGCCCAGGCTGCCGACCTGGAACCTATCCCCTGATCGAACAAGAAGCAGAAGAAGAACTCCAAGACAAGCAAGCATCGCTCTCGTGTCATGATCATCGCATAACCTGCACTTGCAACTGTTGTTGTAGTAATCTGTGAGCCACGAGGACTCAGCAATCCCATTACCATGGGTATCAAGACTAGCAAAGCTTAATGGGAAAGGAAGGGGTAAAGTGGTGAGGTTGCAGCAGCGACTAAGCATATATGGTGGCTAACATACGCAAATAAGAGCGAGAAGAGAAGCAAAGGAACGGTCGTCAACTAGTAATGATCAAGAAGTGATCTTGAACTCCTACTTACGTCAAACATAACACAGAAACCGTGTTCACTTCCCGGACTCCGCCGAAAAGGGACCATCACGGCTACACACGCGGTTGATGCGTTTTAATTCGGATCTGGTGTCAAGTTATCTACAACCGGACATTAACAAATTCCCATCTGCCTATAACCGCAGGCACGGCTTTCGAAAGATTATACCCTACAGGGGTGTCCCAACTTAGCCCATGATAAGCTCTCGCGATCAACGAAGGATATACCTTCTCCCAGGAAGACCCGATCAGACTCAGAATCCCGGTTTACAAGACATTTCGACAATGGTAAAACAAGACCAGCAAAGCCGCCCGATGCACCGACAATCCCGATAGGAGCTGCACATATCTCGTTCTCAGGGCAGCACCGGATGAGCAATCCATACAACTAAAACCAGACCTCAAGTTTCCCTGAGGGGGCGCTGCAAAGGGCTCTAGTTCGGACCAACACTTAGACATGCACTGGCCCGGGGGGGCTAAAATAAAGATGACCCTCGATAGAGCGACTCCCAAGGGAAAAGTAGGTGGTGGTGAGGCAAATGGTAAAACCAATGTTGGGCCTTGCTGGAGGAGTTTTATTCAAAGCGAACTGTCAAGGGGGTCCCATAAATCACCCGACCGCGTAAGGAACGCAAAATCCGGGAACATAACACCGGTATGACGGAAACTAGGGCGGCAAGAGTGGAACAAAACACCAGGCATAAGGCCGAGTCTTCCACCCTTTACCAAGTATATAGATGCATTAATAATATAAGAGATATTGTGATATCCCAACCAAAATCCTGTCCACCATGGAGAAATCTTCAACTTCACCTGCAACTAGCAACGCTATAAGAGGGCTGAGCAAAGCAGTAACATAGCCAAACAATGGTTTGCATAGGAAAGGTGTCAAAGGTTAGAGGTTGACATGGAAATTTGGGATGGCTTGACAAACAGGTAATAGGTATCGCATCATAGCGATAGAACGAAGCAACTAGCATAGCAATGATAGTAGTGAGATCCAGGGTAGCGGTCATCTTGCCTGAAATCCCGCTAGGAAGAAGAACGAGTCCATGAAGAAGACAAACGGATGAAGCCGAACCAAGCGTAGACGAACGAATCCTCACGATCGCAACGAAACAGGAACTATCGAGAAGAAACACACAACATAGTCAACACACCACACATGAACAAGACATGATGCACAACAAGCATGAAGCATGACAAAGCTACATGAAGCTACTCATGGCAAGAGATGATGCAAACAAGAGCAACACATCAAGGCAAGTTTAAATGAGGCCGGGAACAACATATAACAATTCCGGTAAGTCCTCATATGCAAATTTTGAAGTTGGTCCAGATCTGAATAGAACTTATGTTCAAGTTGTTAAACAGCAAGTTAAGATGCACCAAGATGATCTACATGAGATTCCAATCAAGTTACATATAAAGTTCCTTTAGTTCGGAGCTACGGCCTAGAAGATATGAGCAAAACAAGTTAAACATGGCATTGATGCAGAATGCATACAAACACCAAGCAAACACCTCAAAACAAAGATGCAACATGATAATATGAAACTACATGCAAAATCAAGCAAGTTTCATATAGAGCACACTCAAAACGGAGCAACGGTTCAACACACACACATGAAACAAGTTTAAAGGACAAGCTGTCCAAAACAGCAACTAGGCATATTGCAAGCATCAAAACTACATGCTACAGTACCACAATATGAAAACAAAAGGCATGGGCATGATGTACAGGTAAAGCATAACAAAACATGAACACTGAGCTATCTCCAGAAATCACTAGAACATGCTCAAACACACATGGCAAGATTGCAAATAATAACAGTTCAGACTCTGCAGAAAATAACATCAGGTTGCAACGTTTAGAGCTATCAAACAACATGTTACAGGAACTTATCATGGCAAACAAAGGCATGGCATGAATCTACTAATTTCATAGAACAAAAGTCCCTTACTGACCATAAGCCAAAAAGGATCAGAAAATATGATGGCACCCACGTAAACATAACAAGTTATATTACAGATTCAAACATGGCAGGAACAGAATTATGAAGGCATGTAGATGAGCTTGTGCAACTCACTACAGAGCAATACATGGCATGGCAAGGCAACCAACAGTTAGAAGACATATTTATGAAGCTAAGCAAAGCAAGAACAAATTCATACCATGCAAGGATCAACTACAACAACCTTGGCCAAATTGAATAATACGTAAACAATCTGCCAAGAAACATTTTGAAGCAAAAGTAGAGCACGAAAATGATATGCTAGACTACTCCATAATTACAACCAGGGGCATGCATGGAGAGAGAACAACCATATGTTCAAAACATCCTTACTGAAGTATCTCAAAATATGCATGGATCTCTCTGTAGCATCATGTTTACATGGCATCAAAATAACAGCAGAACATGGACTGAAAACAACAACATCACGATGCCTAGTTTGCATGCTTGTGCTATTCACCACATTGATCACAAAAATACATGGTAAACACCTCTGTAAATAAGACATAGCATAGATCAAAACACATGTAGACAGCAACCTCATAGGATGCACACATCAATCATGGCAAAAATGACAAAAGAGCTCGTTCGGTTAACAGACAGCACTCTTGCAACGATGATTCAGGCATCAAGATAAGCTCTAATGAATATGATGCAATGGAATGAAATGATGTACTCGTCAAGGCGAACAATTTGACATATTACACGCTCGAAATGGAGCTACGGATGCAGAGATACGATGCGATGAACATGGCATGATAATGTCACAGATTCGGGGACTTGGTGGAATTTTTGGAGGGGGGAAAGTCAACCTCGTCTGGGTCTGAAACGGGCTCGCCGGAGTAGACACCGGAGTTGAGGAAGAGATGGCCGGAGAGGCTCGGGGAGGCCGGGAGGAGGCGGATCCGGGGCGCCATGGCG
>NC_057798.1:538894084-538904955 GCF_018294505.1 Triticum aestivum
TGGGTGCCACGTGGCAGGCCATGATTGGGCGTGGGCGGCGGCGCTGGACGTGTCCGGCGCGGGGTGGACACGTCCGGCGACACGAGGAGGAAGAGGCTAGGGTTTCGGGGAATTCATCCGCGAATTTGGAAGGGGAAGGCACATTTATAGGTAGAGGGAGCTAGGAGGCTCCAAATGAGGCACAGTTTTTGCCCACACGATCGTGATCGAACGACCGAGAGCATGGAGGGGAGTTTGCTGGGTTTTGGGCCACTTTAGAAGGGGTGTTGGGCTGCAAACAAAAGAGGCTTTTGCGGTTACCCGGTTAACCGTTGGAGTATCAAACGACCTCCAAATGGCACGAAACTTGATAGGCGGTCTACCGGTGCTATACCAAGGCCGCTTGGCAAACCTTGGTCCATTCCAAGAAAGTTTAACACCCGCACACAAAAGAAGGTCTGAGAGGGGCGACGGGGCACGCGCGAGAGGTCTGGACTCTGAACAGACAACGGAGAGAACCGGGAGGACCCGAACGGATGCAAGTTTTGAAAAACATGCGGATGAAGTGTAGATGATGACATGGCAAAATGCAACACGCAAGCAAATGACATGGCAATGAAGGCGAATAACTGGCAGACACCTGGCGCATCGGATCCGGGGCATTACAGATCTTGCCCGGGGTAGCCAAAATATTGGCGACCCTTTTGTCCACCGGTGCCTTCGCCACCGATGAACGAGGAATGGATTGGGTGCTCATGCATCCTCCAGCGCGCATGTTGGAGACGAGCTCGCACGAGTTGTGTGTTTTTTCCACTACGCCGCCTGAGCCGCCCGCAGACCGACCGGCGACCCGCAAATTATGCCATCCAACTGTAGCCGCACGCATTATGACAACAACTCAACCAACAGGACGAAATTCACGCAAATACGGCGATATGTCATATAAACAACGAGGGAAATCATATAAAATACCGGATTTTCATACAAACATGATGGATTTCATTACATTCAGATGAACTATGGGGGTGCTAGTTCTGGGCAGCACAGGTATATAATACCTGGCCTAAATGGTCGCCCGCTGATCGATTTGTGTTCCTCATGTCCGGCAGAACGATCACCGGACTGCCGGGAGCCCCGGAGGTATATGCTTCAGCGCAAAGGACGACTCGCTTCCCCACTACCCAACTGATATCATTGGCTGATGTCGAAGATGATGGTGGAAGGGGGCTTCCCCGCTTCTGTGGAGCCCATGCGGGGTCGACGAAGGTCCTTGCGACAAAAGGATCCGACAAGACACCTGTTGTGTACACCGGCATCGCCTCCGTGGTGGCCTTCATGGGACCCAAGAAGCGGCGGCCTCCCGTGTTCTACTTCTCCTCGATGATGGCGGCGGACGCGGAGGCACTGGCCACCGACTCGTCGCTCTATGCGCACCCGGCTTCTGTCGCTGCTTGCATGGCGCGGCCACCGGCATGGGAGTCTCGGCCATAGAAACAGGAGACACGATACGAGGCGGCAACATGGACGGTAGCAACAATGCCCGTGCGCCGCTCCTCGTCGAGCTGGCCTGGAGCGGCGAGTTGCTGAACCGCGTGCCGGCTTGGGGCGGCAACTGGCTCCGTCGAGCGAGGGGAGGGACGTGGATCAGCGAGCTGCATAGCTCGTATCCGGCGGGCTACCCAGCCGCCTTGGATGTGGAATAACTTCTCTTTGTAAGCCATTGTAAGAGTGGACAAGATGGTGAAGGAGGAGATAGGGGAGCTGTGGAGGTGTGCGATTCTTGGCCGACATTTGGCCTCGTTTAAATAGGAGACTAAATAGATGGTGGACGGGAGGAGCTTGGCCGGCGCTGCGTTTAATGTCGGCCTGGTCATGAACGGACGTGTGTACAGAGTGGGTTTCTCGTCTTCCACACGGGCGGGTTTCATGGAGGCGTTTGAATGCGGCAAGGAGGCGTGTTCAGCCAGGCATGACTCGACTCTCAGTAGGACACCATGCCATTCTTCCACTGACATGTGGGATCTTTTGCTACATGGCCTGCATGTCAGTGACCCAACGCAGGCAGCGCACAGCAGAGGAACCTTTGGTGGGCCAGGGCGGTCAGAAGCAGGCATTTCATAAACCTATGATTGTTCATTGAGTGTGACGTCATCTTTTTCATGTAGATAAGCCTACTATGTTGATAGCCCATTTGATACGTTGTGATTCATCATGACCGCTACAAAAATCAATGTTCTGCTTATCACAGATAAGATTGATTAATACCCGTAACAATCCATGTCCTTAACAAAGGGTGCATGCACGTATAGGTTGAGCGTGTGTGTTGCATCGTGTGCTGTGCGCACGCAGGTGTGCGAGTGTTGCGTGTGTGCAAGGGTACGTTTTAGTGTTGCATGCATGTGTGCGTACATGCGTGTGTTTGTGAGTGCATGTGTATGTGTCAGTGTTGCACGCCTGCATGCGTGCGTGTGTTTGTTATGTGTACGTGTCAGTGTTACACGCCTGCGTGCGTGCGTGTCTTGCGTGCGTGCATGTGTACGTGCAGGGTGAGGCTACACGTCAGTCGACTGGCTTTTTCATCTCTGGTCATTAGATTTTCCAGCCGTTGGATACAAAATCAAGGGCCTACAGTTTATCATCAAACTCCACCCCCCTGAGCCGCCAGCCACCACCGGCCGAGCCGCCGGCCCGCGCCGCCCGCGGCCGGCCCGCGCCGCCCCGTAGCTCCGCGTGCCCCAAAACCACTCCCCTCCGCCAGTCCGCCGCCGCACCGACCATCCCTCTAGCCCCCCCGCACTGAGCTTTTTCTCCAGCGATCCCCACCCCACCGCCCAATCAACGCCCCTACCACCGACGGCTGCCAACCAGAGGTCTCAGGACTTCGAATACCCACCGACCACTAATTTATTACCATTTCTGTCCTTCATATACGCGCTAATGGGTGGGCCCTATGGTAATGTCCGCTGCTGAATGTGGACCGTTTGACTGGTCAATTGATCATGTCATCAACAAATTACGGAGCTATATGGTGAGCCAGTGACCATATGATCACCCTAAAATGTATTTTATGAACACAGTACAGACTCAAACTACCATTTCTTTCTTTCATATACGGGCTGACAGGTGGGCCCCACGATTACGCGCCCCGATGGTGCAACACTAGTTGCGCCACGTGGAATGTTTGACTGGTTAATTGATTGTGTCATCAACAAAATACAGAGTTGTACGGGTGAGCCAGTGACCGTATAATCATGACATTTATTTTTTAACATGGTACAGACGCAAGGGCTCATATATACGCGCAAGCACTGACCGCTATAAGCGCACACACGCAGACCCTACCCCTATGAGCACCTTCGAGAGAGTGAGCCAGCATATGATCTTTAGATTTTATGAAGTCACCATAGGTGCCTCGTAGTCGAGTGGAACGTCTCCTTCCACTGAACGCACATCATCGGAAAATACTGAAATTAACACAAGATAAATGCGAGCACCGGGACTTTAACCCTAGTGGGCTCGGGAAACCACTATCCTCCTAACCATCCAACCACATGTTGCTTGGCACGACAAAATGTATGTGGTGACCGTGATGAGCTTATTCTGAAGTCCAGTGACCATATCATGCTTTCGCTTCAAACACAATGACCGTAAGTGTCGTCAACAAAATACGAAGCACGCATCAAATGAAAAGTCCATCAGTGTCATCAAGAAAATACGGAGACGTATCGTGAGCTAGATATCGTATGATCACCACGAGAATGTATACGGTGACCGTAATGAGCATATTCTGAAGTCCAATGACCGTATAGTGCTTTATCTTGAAATACATTGACCGTCATGCATGAATGTGTCGTGGGCATGCATACTTTTAGAGGGCCGAGAGATAGTTTGTGTGCGTACGTGAAAGTGGTGTAGAAAGAGGGGGTGTCCGGTGGAGACAAGGAGAGATATGCCCTTTGTTTCTCTTTCCCATTACTAATATTTTAGGAGAATATATAAACATTCACAATGCAGAACAAATATTTTTGGATGCACCATGCAATTAACTTTCATGTATAACATTGTACTATTGTATATCACTACAAAAAAATACACTTTCGTGATGATACATATTTGTCACAGTAGGTCGCGTTTTTTGTCATGCATGTACATCCATGACGATTTTATGACAGAATCAAGATAGTCATACCTGTGTTGTGTAGAAGTGTTCCATGACATTACCAAAATTATCATCACGGAAGTGTCCACTTCCATGACGATAAATCACGCGTCACAGAAGTGCTTTCGTCAAGGGTGACCGACACATGGCATCCACCGTAACGGAACACATTAAGCTATCGGGTCGGGTTTTGGATTCGATAACCCGTTAACAGCCCCGACCAATGGGGATTTTCCACGTGTAAAATCATCATTGGCTGGAGGAAACACGTGTCGGATCATCGTTGGGATAGATGTCATCCACTCATTGGACATAAGGCGCCTATGATACGTCGACACGTGGCACGGCCCAACAGAGGCCCATTCATGTGAAAAGGCCGGCCTGTTTGACTTGGTCAAAGGGTGGTGGGCCGGCCCATGGAAAGCATGTTAATGGCCTGTTCGCATATAGCCCATTTATAGCCTGCTAACCCAAGGCCCGTTATGCCCTATCCGAATTAGGCCCACTAGCGTCAGCTGGGCCATCCAATATGATTCTAGCCCGTTTTCACTTCTAGCCCATGTACGGCCCATGACGTCTTTTTGGCCCATATGAGGCCCTTTGTATCTCTTGGCCCATTAACGGCCCATGGTGAAGCTGGCCTGTAATGAACAGTGTATCACTTTACACCCATTAACGGCCCGTGGTGAAACTGGACCGTAATGAACAGTGTATCACTTTATACCCATTAACGGCCCGTTATTCCGTTGGGCCGTTTCCAGCCCGTGTTATCTTTCGGCCTTCCCAGAGCCCATTAATTCTTGGGCTCATTTCCAGCATTCGTTTACTTACGGCCTGTTACTGTCATTTTCTGCTTGTGGGCCAAATTCAGCCCGTGGTTACAGTCGGCACGTTTGTGGTCCATTAATTCGTTGGACCATTTTCATAGCGTCATCAAATACGGCCTATTAACGATGGCCCGTTATGGTCGGCCCATGAACGGACGATTCCAACTCTAGCATGTTTACAGCGATAATGCGGTCTGTTATTGACCAATCGATCATACGGCCCGTATAAGGCCCATTGATGATACGACCCGTAGAAGGCCCATTGTTTCTATGGCCCGTAGAAGGCCCATTGTTTCTATGGCCCGTAGAAGGCCCATTGTTTCTACGGCCCGTAGAAGGCCCACTATTTCTATGACCCGTAGGAGGCCCAGTGTCACTACAGTAAATATTAGCCCATGGTTATTGTGGCCTAGTTTAAAAAAATAGGTTATTGCAGCCACTAGCAAACCGCGGAAAAAGAACTGCACTGACTAGAAGCAAACAAATAAACAAGACAATAAGGAAATAAATGAGCAAGCAACTTATGCTAGGCTATCACGGCTATTACACATATTACATCCACTGGGCATCAAAGTTCGCCACCAGTGCAAATATAGGGAACAAAGCAGCATATAAACGCCGCAGCAAAACAAGTCCAGAACTGAAACCACTTCAGAAGAGCTCAAGAAACAATATCCTGGGTAACCATAATGCTGGCAAGATTCTTAGGAAGCTTATTAACTTTCTCTTGTTTGGCGCTTAAATCCTCCAGCGCTTGCTATTGCACAAGAAAGTACACATCTGAATTCTACAGGGACTTCCTCAGTCCTTCGGCTTCTCGCCGCAGCACAACTGACTAATGCCTTTCAGCTTGTAGCTGAGACTGAAGAAGCCGAAGTGATTCAGGCAGCGAGTTCGAAGAGCTTGTGCCAGTGGTACTGGCTAGTAACTCGAACACTACATCAACGCAGGACTGCGGGGTTTTCTCACTGTCTACAAGATCATTTTTATCACCTTTCTCGGAGACCAACAGGGTTGTCTCACTATCTTGAAGCTTATCTGCATTACTTTCTCTACCATTGCATAGTGGAGTGCTCTTCTCCAATATTCTGTTTGCATACTACAGGAGAAACAAGCAGACACATCATAGGTTTAGCTTGTAGTATACAAAACTCATTTTGGTAAACCGGTTCAGTAGTAAGGTGGACAGGATAACAGCATGAAACAAACATATATCTATGTACTATGGTCACTGTATTGTCCATATCATTCTAGTTTATGTTGCGTAATCAAGATAGAGACACAGTTCAACTCATATATTTTTAAGACACAGCAGCATAGACAGAATATAAGTGTGAGAAACTACACATCATTGGCAGCACTTGTAATGTGCATCACATGAGAACGTAACTGTTTATACAACTTAAACTGACATCAACATAGAGCAAGAAGTTAGAACATCAATCCAGTTAAAGAAATAGGTTTAAAACATACCTGTTGCGCCATTGGAGTTTCAATTGGATCCTTCAAATTCGAAAGTAGTTGGTATGAGTAAATACAGTGATGCAACAACAAAGGAGTATGGACCATAACTATGGAATCTGACCTGAGAACAATTGCTCTTCTGCTTTAAACTTGGAGTTTGGGTAAGTTGTGGTGGTCTTCGTGCTTTGGGCACTACAGTAGCTTTACAAACTGCTTGTGTGGGGGTACTCTGTGGTGGACATGGTGCTTTGTCAACTAGAAGTGGGTTACTATCTGCTGGGGTTGCGGTTAGATGGGTTGTAGCTGGTTCTCTGCCCAACGGTGTAAGTGTGCAATCTGGAAGAGTCTCGATTATGTGTGGTGGGGCTAGTTTGTGGGCCAGTACAACCATGGTTCTATCTACATCAACGGGTAGCACTGTCTTTTGTGAAGAACGGGGTTTTGCTCCCTTAGATACTGCCATCAACCCTCCAATTCAAATGGCTGATAAACAAGAAAAGAAATTGAACGTACAGACATTGTATGATAGACAGATGTGGTAATTCACATATATGTTGTCTAACCAAACAGGACAGCATGACACAGTTTCACATATATGATGCCTAACTAAACATGATAGCATGACACATTTTTAGATATACGACGGATAACTTAACAGGATATAATGGCATAATTCAACATACGATGAGTACCTAAACAGGATGACATGACAAAACTATATGATGTCTTTCTAAAATAGGTTGGGATGAAATAATTCACATACATGTTGTCTAAGTATACAGGATGGCATGATATAATTGACACAATTGATTCATATACTAAGCAACTGACACTCGCATGTATGATCTCTAAACTAAGCAGATGGAATTCAATATTGTGCATATGATGTCTAAACTAAGCAATGCAAGACACCATATGCATCATATGAGAAGTATAAACATTGCAACTTAGAGCATACACCTCAGGTGGGATATAAGACTAGTCATCCGTCTCTGAATCCTCCTCTGAGGAGCTCCCTATAACCATCGAGATATATGCTTCAACATGTACCATTGCCTACTCTGAAGACCTTGTTTTCACTCCAGATTTTTCCATAACCGGCTCAAATGGCTGATACACATGAAGAGTAGTTCAATATACACAGATTGTTGACAAATGGAATACATAATGAAAAAAAAGATGGCATGAGATAATTCACATATATGATGCCTGGTTCCATGGCGGTGCATAATTCACATATATGATAACTGGCTGAAAAACATGGCATTGCATAATTCACATATCTGATATAGAAAGCAAACAGGAGGCATTCACACAAAGCATGTCTAATCTAAGCAGATGACATGGCAATGCAAGACACCATATGCATGATATGAGCAATATAACCCACCCAAGTTAGAGCATGCACCTCGGGGGGGGGGGGGATACGACTGGTCATCTGTCTCTGAATCTTCCTCTGAGGAGCTATCTGTAACCAACAAGAAATCTGCGTCGACAGGTAGCACTGACTGCTCAGAAGACCTTGTTTTCACTCTAGATTTTCTCATGACCGACTCAAATGGCTAATGCACAGGAAGAGTAGATGAATGTATAAACATTGTTGACAAACGGAATACATTATGGAAAAAAATATGGCACGATACAATTCACATATATGATGACTGGCTAAACAGGATGGCATTGCATGATTCACGTATATGATGCCTGGCTAAAGAAGATGACATTGCATAATTCCCATATACTCCCTCCGTTCCTAAATATTTATATTTTTAGAGATTTCAAATGGACTACCACATACGGATGTATATAGACATATTTTAGAGTGTAGATTCACTCATTTTGTTCCGTATGTAGTCACTTGTTGAAATCTCTAAAAAGATAAATATTTCGGAATGGTGGGAGTATGATATAGAAACCAAACAGGTGGCATTCACACAAAGCAAATCTAAACTAAGCTAATGACATATAAGATGTATAATGTAAGCAATGCAAGGCGCCATATGCATGATATGACCAACATCAGCATGCCAGGTTAGAGCAAACACCTCAGGTGGTAAACAGGCGTGGTCGGCTCCTTCTGAATCCCCATCCGAACAATTATCTTCCTCTGTAATACAATATGGAAATGCAGGAGGGGGGGGGGGACACTTCGCCCACCATGGAGCAGCGTCTGCATGGCATTATATTCCCACGCAACGGTCTTCTCTTTTTCTCTACATGTTCAGTATGATTGTGTATGCATAATAATAAAATAGTTAGATTTTGTAAGGCCTAAGGGGTGCATGCAAAAATCATGACTGATGGTAGCAAACGAGTGGATGGATCCAAAACTAATGATAGCAGTTAGATTATAGCTTCAGTTTAAAAAGATAGACAATGGATCATCTATTGTTTGTTGCCCACTCAACATGAACCACATAGAAGACCCCAGATGAACCAGATAGTAGACATATACTATTCATTTCTGGCTCGATATGAGACCCATGGGCATTTCAAAACTCAATTTGAACGATAAAGTAGTAGGTAATAATAACTAATGTATAACGTAAGCAAACACGAAAGACTGCGACCTCTCTTCCGGAACTGTGTAGTCCTTAGGTTCATCTGCTCAGTCGATGATGGTAATACAGTTGGCGTGGCTGCCGGCAATAGGGAAGATGATCTGAGGCGGCGAAAGAAAGTCTGCAGGGGGGATCTCTGCTGCAGTGAACGCTTCTGTCGATGGTGCACCTCAAGTGGGGTGGATGACGGCACGACAGGAGCAGGACATAACACACATAATTTTCTTTGATGCCTATCTGAAAATGAAGTAAATCTGTAAGGGCTCCTTAGAATTGGAGGATTCTATAAACGCAGGGATAGGAAAAACACAGGAATAGGATAGGAATGCATGTGCAAAGCAGAGCATTTGGAAACATAGGATTTCAGTCAACCTGGGTGTTTGGTTCACATGATTTGGAAGAACACAGGAATGGAGAAACGTGGTCAAATTAAAGTCAAACCACATGAAAATGAAAAAAAAATAAGAATCTTATTATGCCAGTAATGCAATTAGTTGTGTTCTTCATGCATATTAATTTTAAAAGGACGTCCAAGTGAATAAAATTCCTACGTTTTTTCTTCGAAAGAGACACCAAAGGAAAAAATCCTCCAGATTTGCTTTGATCCACTCCTTCTAATAGATTTGCACAAATAGTAGTTCCATAGCAAAGGATCCCTGAGGGATTGACATGAATGGAGAGTAAAAAAGTGATGCAGCGAGTGTACAACCTCTTTGGCATAGGCTTGTGGACCTCAGCATCATTGGGTTGGACGTGGAGGATGGTGATGATGCTGGTGTGACTGTCGAAGGCGGGAAAGAAGATTCGAGGCCTCTGGAAACGGCGCCGAGAGTACTGCTCCGCTATGATGGACGGTTCCGTCATTGGAGCAGCTCTGTTGAGGTGTACGGCGACGAGGCTGAAGCAGGACAAGACAGACAACGTTAATCTGAAGTGGGACCCTAATATCATCTGCAATAGATGATGTAAAATACATCACCAAAAAGTGCTAGATGTAAAATGCATCAGCCGCACCACGGGCGCTCCGACATATGCTGTAAGTACTGTTCACTCTAAACTTAACTGAAGAAAATGAACTTTACAGTCGAAACTGAATTTTCCTATCGAAACTGATTGAACTAGTAGAAGAGCATTGCAATAGATGTTTAGGGCGTTCGAGCACTAGTAGTAGAGAAGCAGTGATCTAAATCAGCAGACACTCGAGCAGGGAACGCACTGCAGAGAGCAAGTCGTGTAGTAGCACCGTGAGTGAGTGCTAAAGCAGCAACTCCTGTAGCTGCCGGAGGTCGTGTAGCAGCAGCAGCAGCACAAGCGAGAGCAAGAGCAGAGCAGAAGCACAAACAAAAGCAAGAGCAATGCAGCAGCGCGACTGACAGCAAGAACAGAGCCGTAGCGCGAGCGAGAGCCGGAGCAGCTACAGCTAGTGCCATTGTGGAAGTTGTGGAAGTCGCCACCGAGGAAGCAATGACATGGGGGAGAGACACCATGGATGATGTGGCCGGCGATGGCGCCATCGATGGAGACCTGCCATGTCTGCTCGGTATCGAGCACCGGCAGCCCCATGAGATCGAATAAAAGATAAAATGAAGTGGTGAGCGCAGAACCTCCTTGGTGGTGCCGAGTTGGCCTCGGCTTCATCGGAGGAATTGGTGAGGGTGATGCGGTTCCGGTAGGGCAGGTCAAGACGACACTATGGGGATTGAGGTGGCGCGATAGACGAGGCGAACATCGGGGCAACTCCTTGGAGGTGGAGGACGGGGCGGCTGATCTGGCGGGGCGATGAGATCGACAACGGATCCTCATCTGGTGCGGTGGATGAGGGACAGCAAGCTGTTGCGGTGGACGACATAGTCGGGGAAGAGTCTCCGGCTGGGCGGCGGT
>NC_057798.1:538905208-538934669 GCF_018294505.1 Triticum aestivum
GGGAGGGGGATCCAAGCTTAGGGACGCGCTTGTCCGAAATGTAGGGTAAGTTACCAGCGTAACCCCACCGGTTTTGACACCGCGACATGGAGCTTTATCTCTGGCTGAGGGGTAGAAGGGGGATTTCGCATGTCTGGCCTGCGGGACTGATTTCGGATGAGGAGGGAGTTCTCACGCGCGTCGAAATTTCAGGATAACAAGGCACGGCGCGGGTTGAAGAGGCGGGAGTTTGAAAGCAGGTGAGACAAAAGATACTCGAGCTTGAAAATTTCGGGATAACAAGGTGCGGATTCCTTATTCGGCAGAACAAACTTAACGTGTAAAAAACAATTCATACAAGACACAAGAGAGTCATGTCCCCTTTTACTATATTGCTATAGATGCCATTGAAAAAACTACAAGAAAAATGTAAAACAAAATCGGGAGAACAAGATTACCCTGTACAGTACCAAATCGATTCGCACTTCCCTCAACAACAACAAAAAACAAATCAATTCCCACCAAAAGAAAGAGTAATGTCCCTTTTTATATGATTACAAATGCCAGGATCTTGAATTTCAATTTTTGAATCCATGTTATGTTGAATTCGAATATATTGTTTGGTGATCTTGCGGTTTATAATTGATGTAGTCGTAAATTTTGATCTTCCATCATATATGAACATTTTACTCCACCATGTGAACATATATATTGTCGTCTACCATATGGACTAAATTTGAATCAATTTTCCTTATTTGAATACGATTGTTGTCAAGTTATACAATAATTTAAATATTATCTTGATAACAAAAAACATGCATATAGCAGTAATCATATTTCACTATGAACTACATGTACCATACACTCTCCAATTCGAATATTTGTATCCATTTTATGTTGAATTCAAATCATAGTACATTATTGGTCTAGGTAGCGAGATGTTCGGGATAATCTAAACCCTGTTTTCATATGTATAATTTTTGGCTGAATTGGGACAAGTTTTGGTATGAGCTTTTTGCAAAACCGGAGATTCTCTCAACAAGCCTTGTGGTTCTGAGAGGGAACGTGTCACCTTTGTGTGCAAAATGATATACGCTGCCTCCCCCTGATTTTCTTTACAGAGGCAACATAGAACTACATGAGTGCCCTATTAAATTTTGGAATTATTTCGGGTTCGTTTGGCCTTTTTTATACATTAATTGAGTTTCTGGACTTTGAATGTGCATAATCTAAATATGAACTGCATGCACATGCTCCGGTGCACCAAAGTTGGTTGAAAAATCACATGTCTGTCCTTGGTTGAATTTCTAGGTCCCATGGAAGAAATGAGAATGAAATTCAAATATCTGGGCGTCGTGACTCGGCCGAGAACATCGAGAAACTTAGATTTTAAATTCATGTAAATCCAAAACTCGCCTGGAAATCATGAATCTTGGCATGGTGTCATGTCATGGCACTAACATGTTGTGGTAAAAAATTGGGCCAATTTGGAAGCTCGTGGTTCTAAGAGGGAACATGCCACCTTTGAGTGTGAAACGATATACGCTCCCCCCTGAGTTTCTTAACAAAGGCAACATAGAACTACATGAGTGCCCTATTAAATTTTGGAATTATTCCGGGTTCGTTTGTCATTTTTATACATTAATTGAGTTTCTGGTCATTTAATGTGCATAATTCAAATTTGAACTACAAGCACATGCTCTCGTGCACCAAAGTTGGTTGAAAAATCACATTTGTGTCCTCGGGTGAATTTCTAGGTCCCATGCAAGAAATGAGAATAAAATTCAAACATCTGGGCATCGTGGCTCGGCTGAGAACATTGAGAAACTTGGTTTTAAAATTCTTGTAAATCCAAAACACGTCTGAAAATCATGAAACTTGGCATGGGTGTCATGTCATGGCACTACCATGCTGTGGTAAAAAAATTGGCCGAATAGGAACAAAATTTGGTATAAGCTTCTTGCAAACCGAAGCTTTTCTCAAGAAGGCTCGTGGTTCTGAGAGGGAACGTGCCACCTTTGAGTGCAAAACGGTATACGCTGTCCCCCTTGAGTTTATTTACAAAGGCAACATAGAACTACATGAGTGCCCCGTTAAATTTTGGAATTATTACGGCTTCGTTTGGCCTTATTTACACATTAATTGCGTTTTTGGTCATTTAATGTGTATAATTAAAATTTGAACTACAAGCACATGCTCCGGTCCACCAAAGTTGGTTGAAAAATCACATTTGTGTCCTCGGGTGAATTTCTAGGTCCCATGCAAAAAATGAGAATAAAATTCAAACATCTGGGCATCGTGGCTCGGTCGAGAACATTGAGAAACTTGGTTTCAAAATCATGAAACTTGGCATAGTGTCATGTCATGGTAGTACCATGTCGTGGTAAAAAATTTGGCCGAATAGGAACAAATTTTGGTATAAGCTTCTTGCAAATCGGAGCTTCTCTCAAGAAGGCTCGTGGTTCTGGGAGGGAACGTGTCACCTTTGTGTGCATAATTCAAATTTGAAATACAAGCACATGTTCCACTGCACCAAAGTTGGTTGAAAAATCACATGTGTATCCTCGGGTAAATTTCTAGGTTCCATGCAAGAAATGGGAATGAAATTCAAAATTCTGGCGTCGTGGCTGGGCTGGAAACATTGAGAAACTTAGTTTTTTAATTCCTGTAAATCCAAAACACGCATGAAAATAATGAAACTTGGCTTGGTGCCATGACATGGCACCAACATGCTGTGGTAACTTTGTAGTCCGATTTGCGAAGGCGCACACATTAACAATCAACAAAGTCATTTTGGAACAAGTGTTGTCACGTTACAGTTGGAAACACAAGTATTATTGAAACCGTGGGCATTCTATTTACTACCATTTACGTGCCGCCACACGTCCTCATTTTTATTAGCTAGGAGGCGCCGTGTAGGGTAGCTATTTGAGTACAAGAGGCGTGCGATCAGACCCCTGCGCGTGCTTATCAGGAGGAGAGCCCTTTGACCTCTATATGTCATCCACCTCTCTCCCAAGGTCTCCATTAATGGCGCCCGAGCCTCTGTTTAATGGCGTGGCTATGTCGCACTCGACTGAGATTTAAGAGAGAAAAAAGAAAATCTGAATGCACGGATCTTGATGTAAGATCCGACGGACCTATATAGCATCTACTGCGACTTATAGCAAGACTGATGAATATATAAGGACGATTAATTGTCTTACATAATTAGAAAGATAATTAAAAAAGCCACATGCGGCTATGCCCGAAATATACAAGGGGAAAAGAAGAAGGAAGATAAGGATCTGGCTCGCTGATCTCTACTTTCTTGATGCGTTGCTACAGGCCGCGGGAACTAGTCTCCGCGGCGAGCGGCGATGAGCTCTTTCGTGTCCTCAAGACGCTTCTTGAGAACATCCATGGATTCCTCCACCAGCCTTTGGTGCTTGTTGCGGAGCATGTCATTCTCGTCCATAAGTTTCTTGACGATGACACCGGTCCTCTTCAATAAGGCACTGGTCTCCTGCTGCTGGTCTGCACTTCAGACGATCTTCGCCCTCAGCAGGCCGCGCTTGGCCCAGAGCCTCTCATTGGCCTCCCTTAGTTGTTGGATGACACCGTTAGCCTGTTCAAATGAGGCTTTCATGTCGTCCTGCAACCTCGCCCAGCCGGAGATCTGATCCATCTAGCTATGGACGATCGCATGCATGCGCCTGTAACAGTCATTGCCTACCCGCGAGAAATTTTCCCAGGCTGCAGCGGCGCGGCGGGACATCTCTGCTGCATTCGCGGCGCGGTGGGACACCTCTGCTGCTTCCGCGGTGCGGCCGGACTAGTCTACTGCATCGACGGTGCGGCGGGACCTCCGTGCTGCTTCAGCGGCGTGGCGGGACCTCTGTGCTGCTACTTTCGTGCGGCGGGGCATGTCGGCTGCTTTCGCAGCGAGGCGGGACATCTCTCATGCTTTCGTTTCCATGCTCGCCTCTTCCTGGTGGCAATCTCTCGACCCAGAACTCACGATAGCCATGGCAGACGCAAGGGAAGGATGCTGAATGACTTGTTTGTTTTTGTGGATGAGGAGTTGAGGAGGAATGTGTAGTCATCTTAGCATACTAGTATTTATAACCGACTACTAATACACTCCTAAGTGGGAAACCGTTTAGGTTGTGATCGGTGTGAATAGGTTTGCAATTCAATATAGCGTGGCCTAATACGCTCCTAAGTGGGAAACCGTTTAGGTTGTGATTGGTGTGAACAGGTTTGCATTTCAATATAGCGTGGAGTAATTTGGAATGTGATGAGACGCAAGTTCAAAATTTATTGACGGTTCTAGTTTCGAAGTGCGGCACTATTCCTGGATGGCGTTACGTGGGCACGTGTTCTTGGCCATGGAGTAGTTCTTTTTCTACTGCTGTGTACGTGCAATAACTGGCACCATCGTATACATATCTTATGGTTAATGGGGGCGTTCGACAGGAATAGCCGCGTGGCGAGCTATAGGCTAGTCTTTTTTTCAGACGCATTAAACCTATCTCTCGGGACTTCTCGCACGCACCATCGTGCCATCCACAAAAACTTGTACTCTGAGTTTAGTACGTTATACATGAAGAGAAGAGGTGCACGCACGCACTCGTCCTCTCACACACGCATCTTTTTTTTCTCGAAAAGGAGGATGATGACCCCCGGCCTCTGCATCTAGGAGTCACACACGCATCTGTAGCTACAAATTGTAGTGTTCTCAACCATCCGATTGGCTCTATCATGGATTAACCTATATACTAAAACATGTCTAGATACATCTATATTTTGACAAATGGAAGGCATGTATTGTGGAACGGAGGGAGTGCTTGTCATCAAAATAGATAAAAAGGGACGTATCTAGAGCTAAAATACGTCTACATACATCTCCTTTTATCCATTTTGATGACAGTAGTACTTCTTACCCGAAGGAACTTTATATCCAACAGACACAAAATATCCGTTCGACTGTTGGAAATTACTGATCCGATGTCGAAGTAATTGTTGCATCGCCACCAAAACCCACCATTTCTAAAGCTAAAGTAGACCGAGGTAATCCATATATTAGCATATTACTAAGATAAACAGAAGGCACTGTAGAAACATTTAGGACGTGAGCTTGTCAATTTGAATGTGGAGGGACACCAGCTTAGCCCCGGCCAGCAGCTTGGGCGGAACTGTGAAGAAGGTCAGCTCCTGCACGTCGACGTCGCCGGGATCCTTGCTGCTTGTCACCTCCATTTCCACCTTGACGGCGTCGGTCATGCCTTTGGGCTCCCTCGGCGGGCCGTTCGCCCACAGCTTGGCCATGTAGTGCGGCAGTGGGGACGCCCCCGCTCTAATGCAGACGACCGACACGGTGATAGGCGCGCCGATGTCGAGCACGTCGCCGACCAAGAAAAACACGCAGCCGTCCTCCTCCGTGAACAGCAAGAGCCGTGGCTCCGATAGTGGCACTTGCAGCTGGAGCACCTTGCCGTACTGGATACTGTGCACGGGCATGGGATGCGTGATGCTGATGTGGTGGTAGAGAGCCAGCGGCGGGCCTTCGTAGCCGCAGATGGGCACGGGGCATTTGCAGGGCGCGAGCGGACACACGCTCTGGTGATCGGCGAGCTTGTGTAGAGCCTGCAGCCTTCGTGCGGGCACTCCACCCTCACCGACGAAAGGACGACGTCCACCACCGTATTCTGCACGTCGAAGCCACCGCCGCGCTCGCACTTCTGGCACTGCCACTGGTTCCCGGGGCACTCGATGCGACAGTCAGTGCAGGCCAGGTGCCCTCCCTTGCACTGCAAGAATCAATCGAACATCACATCAATCAAAAAACCTGCACCTTGCTCAATTAGCCGAACGGACGAGGTGTATTCGAACCTCATACACTGGAGGCGTCAAGGGGCAGAGGCACAAGGGGCAGTGGAGCACGGTGAGGTCCATTGAGACCTTAGAGAGCTCCATCGTCGGGTCTTGTTCGGTCTGCATGATCTCGCCCTCCTCGTGCACAACCATCTCTCGCTTGGGCCGGGGCATTACAAAGCTTTACCGTCACATATTTTATACTACTTCAAGGTGCATTAAATCAACACATGCAAGTATCAAAAGGAGAGTCACGACATGCATGCATGCGTTGTAATTAATGCATCGGTAAACGCAAATTATTGAAATATATCGAGTCTAGTGCTTTGATGTGTCGTGTCAACTCATACATCAACGAGAAGTTTGATTATCCTCTCCCTCACGGACTTAACTGCACCGGCCTTTGGATGTATGACAGGTTGGCCACTCACCTATCGGGCCCACCTGTTATACACACAAAGGTAGGAGCCTCCGTCCCTCGCCCATGAGCGTGGTGGCTGGCAAGACTAGGAGAAGCTTTCGCTACACGCTCTCCCTCCCGCACGCGGTGGACATGCAGCAGTTCAATTGGTGTCAGATGGACAAAAGCATACTATAGTACTCCTCCAGTGCAGTAGTACTCCATCATTGTTCGACTTCCCGAAGAGGCGAAGAGCCAAGCGCAGCCCGGATGCTCGTGTGGCAGTTTCATGTGTAGAGTAGTCTAGGATAGCGTGTACCGTGCCTATAAGCTTAAAATCGTTGGGCTCGGCTCCATGATATGTGGCCGTCTCGAAGTTAATTTTTTTTTAAAATAGTCTTCTGGCCCTACCTGTCACCCTGGTGATTGTAGTTTGCACGCTCATCTAGTCAAGACAGGAATATATATTTTAATTTGTGGTGGGTAAATGTTAGAGGTTGCAGCAAATATATTGTACACTGCAGGTCTTTCAGCCAAGTTTAGAGGCAAGCATGTGGGGCCAGTGCTATGATGTGTTGCGTCAACTCGTACAATGAGGAGAAGCTTGATTTTACTACTACATGCCTTCTCCCTCGCCCATGCGCGCGGTTGCTCGCAAACAAGGACATCCTTTTGCTTAGTACTTCTACAACATGCTATCCCTCCCGCTCGCGGTGGACGGACATGCAGCAGTGGATTCGACACTGTAGAAGCAGTAGTAGTAACATCATTGTTCATCTTCTCGAAGAGGCGAAGAGCCAAGCGCAACCCGAATGTGGCAGTTGTGAACATTGGAGCATGCATATAGCCAGGCTCTTGCACGAGACAAAATTGCTATGTGAGCCCACTATTGTACTAGTACGTACAACTACTTGCTAGTATAGCCCTGTAAACCAGAAAGGAGTATTTGCCCTTCTAGAGATTTCAACAAGTGACTAGACTACACTGAGATGGAGTACATATGGAGCAAAATGAGTGAATCTGCATTGTAAATAAATACGTAGTTCTATCATTTTCCTCTCTGAGGTGCACAATATTGAGTATACTGACTAGTCTCTTTTTGACACGCATTTATGTTTTTTTGACACAGTACAGACGCAAGCGCTCATATACACGCGCATACACTCACCCCTATGAACGCACACACGCACAACACTATCATCTTGAAATTTATGAAGTCTCCATAGGCACCTCGTCGTCGACGGGAACATCTGCTGACTCCTGACACACGATAGATGCGAGTGGCAGTCGCCTCCATAGGTGCTTGAATGCCAAGGAGGGAGAGGCTAGCGATTCCCGAGACGTTGAGCGGTCAATGATGCATCCTCAATTACATGCAGAGGGAATTAATTGGAGAAGCAGAATAGAGCCAGCACGATGTGAATGCAACATAGTTTGGACTCTCATATAAAGGCGCCCCACCACTCCAATTCATCTACTCCCAAGTCTCTGCGCAACACTGCTCACTCCAATCCAAGACCAAGTGACCAGAAGCCACAAGCACCTATGGAGGCGATGGACGCAAGCGGCAGTCAGCTGTGCCATATCATCCAAGGTGCTGGCCTACGACCCCGCACCGCGCAGCATTTCCAGACGGTGCTGGCGACCGTCAGCATCGTAGCCCTCGCGGACGCTGGCTTCGCCTCTCGCATGCACGACATGATGGTCAACTCCATCCACAAGTTCACCGCTGTCAAGAAGCGTGCGAACGACCTTGCCGTACTGCTCCAGCCCGCGCGCCCATGCTCCTCATTGCCTGCCACCATCATCGGCGTCCATGGTGACGAACTCTTTCAAGCCCTGGTGGTCCTGCATGTGTCGGAGGTCGCGACGAAGAATGTGCACCTCGAGGCCGCGCTCGCCGCGCAGCGCCTCGCCATGCAAGAAACCGTCGACCTGCACATCCACGTCTACGAGGAAATCGTCTACATAGGCCACTACAAGGCAAGAGAGGACAAAAAGACGTTGGCCTTCTTCCAGCGGCTGGAATCTTTGGACGCCATTGTTCAGAAGCACGTCGACCTGGCCACGAAAGCCGCTGCTACTTAGGTGCCATTCGGTGGGCCGGCGCCCTGAGTCGAGGAGGTGGACGTCATCGATGGATGCATCTCTTCTTCTTGCCTCCTGTAACCAGCACTGCATCGCCTCGTGGCCTTAATGTTTTATTCGTATAGTGATACGTCCATTTTCATCCTGCTTTTATGATGATATCTATTGCATTATGGGCTGTTATTTCACGTTATGTCACGATACTTATGGCTATTATCTCTTATTCTACAAGGTTTACATAAAGAGGGAGAATGCCGGCAGCTGAAATTCTGGGCTCGAAAAGGAGCAAATATTGAAGGACTATTCTGCACAACTCCAAAAGTCCTGAAACTCCACGGAATACCTTAGAACAAATAAAGAAAAATCGTCGCCAAAGATGAAGGCCAGGGGGCCCACACCCTGCTCACGAGGGTGGGGGGGCGCCCCCTTGGGCACGGCCCTCTACCTTGTGGGCCCCCTGGTGGCTCTCCGATGCCCGTCTTCTCCTATATGAAGTCTTTCGATGAGAAAAAATTCAGAGAGAACCTTTCGGGACGAGACTCCGCTGCCACGAGGCGGAACCTTGGCGGAACCAATCTAGGGCTCTGACGGAGCTTTTCTGCCGGGGACACTTCCCTCCGGGAGGGGGAAATCATCACCATCGTCATCACCAACGCTCCTCTCATCGGGAGAGGGAAATCTCCATCAACATCTTCACCAGCACCATCTCATCTCCAAACCCTAGTTCATCTCTTGTATCCAATTCTTGTCTCCAAGTCCGGGATTGGTGCTAGTAGGTTGCTAGTAGTGTTGATTACTCCTTGTAGTTGATGCTAGTTGGTTTATTTGGTGGAAGATCATATGTTCAGATCCTTTATGCATATTATTACCCCTCTGATTATGAACATGAATATGCTTTGTGAGTAATTACGTTTGTTCCTGAGGACAAGGGAGAAGTCTTGCTATTAGTAGTCATGTGAATTTGGTATTCATTCGATATTTTGATGAGATGTATGTTGTCTAACCTCTAGTGGTGTTATGTGAACATCGACTACATAACACTTCACCATTATTTGGGCCTAGAGGAAGGCATTGGGAAGTAATAAGTAGATGATGGGTTGCTAGAGTGACAGAAGCTTAAACCCTAGTTTATGCGTTGCTTCGTAAGGGGCTGATTTGGATCCACATGTTTCATGCTATGGTTAGGTTTACCTTAATACTTTTGTTGTAGTTGCGGATGCTTGCAATAGAGGTTAATCATAAGTGGGATGCTTGTCCAAGTAAGGGCAGCACCCAAGCACCGGTCCACCCACATATCAAATTATCAAAGTATCGAACGCGAATCATTTGAGCATGATGAAAACTAGCTTGACGATATTCCCATGTGTCCTCGGGAGCGCTTTTCCTATCATAAGAGTTTGTCCAGGCTTGTCCTTTGCTACAAAAAGGATTGGGCCACCTTTCTGCACCTTATTTAGTTTTATTACTTGTTGCTCGTTACCATTTATCTTATCACAAAACTATCTGTTACCACTTATTTCAGTACTTGCAGAGAATACCTTGCTGAAAACCACTTATAATTTCCTTCTGCTCCTCGTTGGGTTCGACACTCTTACTTATTGAAAGGACTATGATAGATCCCCTATACTTGTGAGTCATCAAGACTCTTTTCTGGCGCCGTTGCCGGGGAGTGAAGCGCCTTTGGTAGGTGGAATTTGGTAAGGAAAAATTTATTTAGTGTGCTGAAATTTTTTGTCACTTGTCACTATGGAAAGTAATTGTTTGAGGGGCTTGTTCGGGGTATCTTCACCCCGTCCGGTTGAGCCAAGAGTTGCTCCTCAACCTACTGAACCTACTGAACCTATTGAAAATGAAACTCCTTTTGGAATTCCTTCGGGTATGATGGAAAAACTGCTAGCTAACACTTTCACAGGAGATGGAACAAAGCATCCTGACGAACATCTACGCTTTGTGGATGATATTTGTGGACTATTTAAGCTTGCAGGTATACCCGATGATGTTGTTAAGAAGAAGGCTTTCCCTTTATCTTTGGAGGGAGACGCATTGACATGGTATAGACTATGTGATGATTCGAGATCATGGAACTATAAAAGAGTGAAATTGGATTTTCATCAGAAGTATTACCCTATGCATCTTGTTCATCGTGATCACAATTATATATATAATTTTTGGCCTTGCAAAGGAGAAAGCATCGCTCAAGCTTGGGGGAGGCTTAAATCAATGTTATATTCATGCCCCAATCATGAGCTCTCAAAATTGACAATTCTCCAGAATTTTTATGCTCGGCTTTCTGATAACAATCGCACCATGCACGATACTTCTTGTGCTGGCTCTTTTATGATGAAGTCTATTGAATTTGGATGGAATCTATTGGATAGAATTAAATGCAACTCTGAAGATTGGGACCTCGACGAAGGTAAGGAGTCAGGTATGACACCTAAGTTTGATTGTGTTAAATCTTTTATGGATACCGATATTTTCCATAAGTTTAGCACTAAATATGGACTTGACTCTGAGATAGTAGCTTCTTTCTGTGAATCTTTTGCTACTTATGTTGATCTCCCCAAGGAGAAGTGGTTTAAATATCATCCTCCCATAGAAGTAAAAGTAGCTGCACCTATTAAAGTTGAAGAAAAGATTGTCACTTATAATGATCCTATTGTTCCTACTTCTTATGTTGAGAAACCTCCTTTCCCTGTTAGAATGAAGGATCATGCTAAAGCTTCGACTCCGTAAAAGCAATATTAGGACTTATACACCTCCTGAGCAAGTCAAAGTAGAACCCAATATTGCTATTTTAAAGATCTCTTGTCTGACAATATTGATGGGCATGTTATTCAATTTTGTGGTGAAACTGCCAGAATTGCTAAACCCTGTGATAGAGATAAACATAGACCTGTGGTAGGCGTGCCCGTTATTTCTGTTAAAATAGGAGATCATTGTTATCATGGCTTATGTGATATGGGTGCTAGTGTTAGTTTTATACCCATTGACTTATACAAAGAAATCATGCATGAGATTGCACCTTCTGAGTTAGAAGAAATTGATGTTACAATTAAACTTGCAAATAGAGATACTATATATCCAATGGGAATTGTTAGAGATGTTGAAGTCTTGTGTGGGAAAACCAAATATCCCGCTGATTTTCTTGTTCTTGGTTCTCCACAAGATAGCTTTTGTCCCATTATATTTGGTAGGCCCTTCTTGAATACTGTTAATGCTAAGATAGACTGCGAAAAGAATGTTGTTACTATTGGTTTGGATGATATGGTTCATGAGTTTAATTTCTCTAAATTTAGTAAGCAACATCGTGGGGAAGAATTGCCTAGTAAGGATGAAATTATTGGTCTTGCCTCTATTGCAGTACCTCCTAGTGATCCTTTGGAACACTATTTGCTAGACCATGAAAATGATATGTTCATGAATGAAAGAAGGGAAATAGATGAAGTATTATTTAAACACGAACCTATTCTGCAACACAATTTGCCTATTGAAATCCTAGGGGATCCCCCTCCACCCAAGGGTGATCCCGTGTTTGAGCTTAAACCGTTGCCTGATAATCTTAAGTATGCTTATCCTGATGAAAAGAAAATATATCCTATTATAATTAGCGCTAACCTTTCACAGCAAGAAGAAGAAAGATTATTGAAAACTCTGAAGAAGCATCGTGCTGCTATTGGATACACTCTGGATGATCTTAAGGGCATTAGTCCCACTCTATGTCAACATAAAATAAATTTGGAAGCTGATGCCAAACCAGTTTGTGATCCTCAACGACGTTTGAATCCTAAAATGAAAGAAGTGGTAAGAAAAGAAATACTCAAGCTTCTGGAGGCAGGTATAATTTATCCCGTTGCTGATAGTCAGTGGGTAAGTCCTGTTCATTGTGTCCCTAAGAAGGGAGGTATTACAGTTGTCCCTAATGATAAAGATGAATTGACCCCTCAAAGAATTATCACAGGTTATAGGATGGTAATTGATTTCCGTAAATTAAATAAAGCCACTAAGAAAGATCATTACCCCTTACCTTTTATTGATCAAATGCTAGAAAGACTATGCAAACATACGCATTATTGCTTTCTAGATGGTTACTTTGGTTTTTCTCAAATACCTGTGTCAGCTAAAGATCAATCAAAGACTACTTTTACATGCCCTTTTGGTACTTTTGCTTATAGACGTATGCCTTTTGGTTTATGTAATGCACCTGCTACCTTTCAAAGATGCATGATGGCTATATTGTTTGACTTTTGCGAAAAGATTTGTGAGGTTTTCATGGATGACTTTTCCGTCTATGGTTCCTCTTTTGATGATTGTTTAAGCAATCTTGATCGAGTTTTGCAGAGATGTGAAGAAACTAATCTTGTCTTGAATTGGGAAAAGTGCCACTTTATGGTTAATGAAGGTATTGTCTTGGGGCACAAAGTTTCTGAAAGAGGTATTGAAGTTGATAAATCCAAGGTTGATGCTATTGAAAAGATGCCATGTCCAAAGGACATCAAAGGTATAAGAAGTTTCGTTGGTCACGCCGGATTTTATAGGAGGTTCATTAAGGACTTCTCAAAAATCTCTTGGCCTCTGACTAATTTATTACAAAAAGATGTACTGTTTGTCTTTGATGATGATTGTGTAGAAGCATTTGAAATACTTAAGAAAGCACTAGTCTCTGCACCTGTTGTTCAGCCACCTGATTGGAATTTACCATTTGAAATTATGTGTGATGCTAATGATTATGCTGTAGGTGTTGTTCTAGGGCAAAGAGTTGACAAGAAATTAAATGTTATCCGTTATGCTAGTAAGACTCTAGATAGTGCTCAAAGAAATTATGCTACTACCGAAAAGGAATTTTTAGCACTAGTGTTTGCTTGTGATAAGTTTAGACCTTATATTGTTGATTCCAAAGTTACTATTCACACTGATCATGCTGCTAATAAATATCTTATGGAAAAGAAGGATGCAAAACCTAGACTTATTAGATGGGTTCTCATGCTTCAAGAATTTGATTTGCATATTGTTGATAAAAAGGGAGCTGAGAACCCCGTTGCAGACAACTTATCTAGGTTAGAGAATGTTCTTGATGACCCACTACCTATTGATGATAGCTTTCCCGATGAACAATTAAATGTCATAAGCACTTCTCGTAGCACTCCTTGGTATGCTGATTATGCTAATTATATTGTTGCTAAATTTATACCACCTAGCTTCACATACCAGCAAAACAAAAAGTTTTTCTATGACTTGCGACATTACTTTTTGGGATGACCCACATCTTTATAAAGAAGTAGTAGATGGTGTTATTAGACGTTGTATACCTGAGCATGAACAGGAACAGATCCTACGCAAGTGTCACTCTGAAGCTTATGGAGGACATCACACTGGAGATAGAACTGCACATAAGGTATTGCAATCCGGTTTTTATTGGCCTACTCTCTTCAAGGATGCCCGTAAGTTTGTTTTGTCTTGCGATGAATGTCAAAGAATTGGTGATATTAGTAGACGTCAAGAAATACCTAT
Source organism: Triticum aestivum (assembly GCF_018294505.1). Classification (NCBI taxonomy): domain Eukaryota; kingdom Viridiplantae; phylum Streptophyta; class Magnoliopsida; order Poales; family Poaceae; genus Triticum; species Triticum aestivum. The sequence goes on from NC_057798.1 coordinate 538,919,043, forward strand.
GAATTATTCACTCGTTATTGAACCGTTTGATGTTTGGGGCTTTGATTATATGGGACCTTTTCCTTCCTCTAATGGATACACACATATTTTAGTTGCTGTTGATTACGTTACTAAGTGGGTAGAAGCTATTCCAACTAGCAGTGCTGATCATAACACTTCTATTAAAATGCTTAAGGGAGTTATTTTTCCGAGGTTTGGAGTCCCTAGATATTTAATGACTGATGGTGGTTCACACTTTATTCATGGTGCTTTCCGTAAGATGCTTGCTAAATACGACGTTAATCATAGGATTGCATCTCCTTATCATCCTCGGTCTAGTGGTCCAGTAGAGTTGAGCAACAGAGAGCTCAAATTAATTTTGCAAAAGACTGTCAATAGGTCTAGAAAGAATTGGTCCAAGAAACTTGATGATGCATTATGGGGCTATAGAACTACATATAAAAATCCTATGGGTATGTCTCCGTACAAAATGGTTTATGGAAAAGCTTGTCACTTACCTCTCGAACTAGAAAATAAGGCATATTGGGCTATTATAGAGCTCAACTATGATTTCAAACTTGCCGGTGAGAAGAGGTTATTTGATATTAGCTCACTTGATGAATGGAGAGCCCAAGCTTATGAAAATGCCAAGTTGTTTAAAGAAAAAGTTAAAAGATGGCATGACAAAAGGATACAAAAGCGTGAGTTTGATGTAGGTGATTATGTATTACTATACAACTCTCATTTAAGATTTTTTGCAGGAAAACTTCTCTCTAAATGGGAAGGTCCCTACATTATCGAGGAGGTCTATCGTTCTGGTGCTATAAAAACCAACAACTTCGCAGGCACAAATCCTAAGGTGGTAAACGGTCAAAGGATCAAACACTATATCTCAGGTAATCCTATAAATATTGAAACCAATATTATTGAAACCGTGACCCCGGAGGAGTACATAAAGGACACTTTCCAGAATGTTCCAGACTCCGAAAAGGAATAGGTAAGTGGTACGGTAAGTAAACCGACTCCAAAACAATTTTTAAGGCAATATTTCTCTGTTTTGGAATAATTAGAAAAATAGAAAAATAAGTAGCAGTCCGGGGAGGACACGAGGCATCCACGAGGGTGGAGGGTGCGCCCTACCCCCTGGGCGCGCCCCCTACCTCGTGTGCCTTCCGGACTCCGTTTCCTTGCACGATACGTATTTTGGTCGGTAAAAATTCATTATATATACTCTCGAAGGTTTTGACCATCGTAGCACGCAAATATTCTCTGTTCTTGTTTCGAGCTGTTTTTCTGACAGGTCTAGATCATCATGACGACCCCAAGTGCTTCCAAGGACAAGTTCTTCGAGAAGGTGATTAACCCTTACCTCGTGGAGGTGTTGCGGTACCCTCAAACCATTGAGATGCGTGATGGGTTGCTGCACATCCGCGATGTTGAGGGACCAAAGGGAACAGGAAGTGTGGAGTCAAGGTTCGAGGCAATGGAGCAACAAGTTTTCAAGTGTCAGGGGATGGTGGAGCGTGGAATAAACGCTAGCCACAAGATGCTCGCGGAGTTCACCAACAACTACGAGCCGGATGCCAAGAGCACCGAGGAGGCTATCTTTAAGCTACAAGAGAAGATCGAGCACCTCCAAGCTCAAATTTATGATCTGCAAAATCAAAACTGTGAGTATGAATATAGGTTTAAAAGGATGAGTTTGGCTGCAGATTTGAGGATTCCGGAGACTCGATCATCCTTCTATGATGGAGAGCCTATGCCATGGAAGTTGGACGACAAGCCCTCATCATCGACAATACCTCAACCTACAACCAAGAAGGAGAAATAATCACATGGGTATGGGCACTCCCCTTGGCAACTGCCAAGCTTGGGGGAGGTGCCCTGGTATCGTATCACCATCACAACTCCTATCTTTACATTTTTTCTTAGTTCGATCCTATTAGTAGTATCTTGATTTAGTAGAATAAAGTCATGGCATGATCTAGTTTTGAGTTTTGCTTTATGATCCTTCTTTGTAATCGAGTCCGTGAGCTATATAATAAAGATTAGTGTTGAGTCGAGGGCTTGATTGTTTTGCCATGATCTTGGGTGACTAGAATAAAAAGAATCAAAGAGTTCATATTGATCTTAGTGAAAGTAATGACTTCACATAGAAAGAGTATGATGATTAAAAGTTGTTGGGAGTTGGCAAAAAATAGCTTTGGTCATCATTGAAATTAATAGGAAGTAATAAGGAAAGAGAGGTTTCACATATAGATATATTATCATTGACACTTTTATGTTTGGGAGCACTCATTAAAATATGACATGCTAAAGAGTTGAGGTTGGACAAGGAAGACAGTATAATAAGTTATGTTTTCTTACATTCGAGATAAAGTATGTTGTCATGATCCTCTACCGTGTTGAGCTTGCCTTTCCCCCTCATGCTAGCCAAATTCTTAACACCAAGTAGAAATACTACTTGTGCTTCCAAACACCCTTAAACCAGTTTTGCCATGAGAGTCCACCATATCTACCTATGGATTGAGTAAGATCCTTCAAGTAAGTTGTTATCGGTGCAAGCAATAAAAATTGCTCTCTAAATATGCATGACTTACTAATGTAGAGAAATAAGCTTTGTACGAACTTGTTGTGGACACAATAAAAGCGACGGACTGCATAATAAAGGTTCACATGCAAGGGACAATATAAAGTGACGTTCTTTTGCATTAAGATTTTGTGCATCAACCCTAAACACGCATGACAACCTCTGCTTCCCTCTGCGAAGGGCCTATCTTTTATTATTATCCTCTACCTTACAAGAGTCACGGTGATCCTCACCATTGCTTTTTCATTTTATCCTTTGGCAAGCTCAGCATGTTTGAAAGAGTATGATATACATATCTAATTGGATGTGGGGGAGTGTGAATTATTATTGTTGACATTACCCTTGAGGTAAAAGGTTGTGGGGCAAAGCTATAAGCCCCTATCTTTCTCTGTGTCCGACTAAAACTCCGTAACCACAAGTATCGCGTGAGTGCTAGCAATTATGAAGGACTAAATAATAGTTGAGTATGTGGACTTGCTTTTAAGCTCTGACATAGACTCTTTGCGATGTTATGATAAATTGAAATTGCTTCAATAACTGAGATTATAATTGTTAGTGCCCAATAATGTTTCTGATTCATGCTTTGGCTTTGTGAATAGTTCAATACTTGAACATGAGTAATCATATGACAAAACCTATTTATGTTGTTGTTATGAAATAATCATGATGCCTTCATGTCCGTATTTTATTTTTATTGACGCCTCTACCTCTAAACATGAGGACATATTTATTGTTATCAGCTTTTCACTTGAGGACAAGCAAGGTCTAAGCTTGGGGGAGTTGATACGTCCATTTTGCATCATGCTTTTATGATGATATCTATTGCATTATGGGCTGTTATTTCACGTTATGTCACAATACTTATGGCTATTCTCTCTTATTTTACAAGGTTTACATGAAGAGGGAGAATGCCGGCAGCTGGAATTCTCGGCTGGAAAAGGAGCAAATATTGAATGACTATTCTGCGCAACTCCAAAAGTCCTGAAACTCCACGGAATACCTTAGAACAAATAAAGAAAAATTGTCGCCAAAGATGAAGGCCAGGGGGCCCACACCCTACTCACGAGGGTGGGGGCGCCCCCCTGGGCGCGCGCCCTACCTCGTGGGCCCCCTGGTAGCTCTCCGACGCCCATCTTCTCCTATATGAAGTCTTTCGATGAGAAAAAAAAATCAGAGAGAACCTTTCAGGACGAGACTCTGCCACCACGAGGCGGAACCTTGGCGGAACCAATCTAGGGCTCTGACGGAGCTTTTCTGCCGGGGACACTTCCCTCCGGGAGGGGGAAATCATCACCATCGTCATCACCAACGCTCCTCTCATCGGGAGAGGGCAATCTCCATCAACATCTTCACCAACACCATCTCATCTCCAAACCCTAGTTCATCTCTTGTATCCAATTCTTGTCTCCAAGTCCGGGATTGGTGCTAGTAGGTTGCTAGTAGTGTTGATTACTCCTTGTAGTTGATGCTAGTTGGTTTATTTGGTGGAAGATCATATGTTCAGATCCTTTATGCATATTATTACCCCTCTAATTATGAACATGAATATGCTTTGTGAGTAATTACATTTGTTCCTGAGGATAAGGGAGAAGTCTTGCTATTAGTAGTCATGTGAATTTGGTATTCGTTCGATATTTTGATGAGATGTATGTTGTCTAACCTCTAGTGGTGTTATGTGAACGTCGACTACATAACACTTCACCATTATTTGGGCCTAGAGGAAGGCATTGGGAAGTAATAAGTAGATGATGGGTTGCTAGAGTGACAGAAGCTTAAACCCTAGTTTATGCGTTGCTTCGTAAGGGGCTGATTTGGATCCACATGTTTCATGCTATGGTTAGGTTTACCTTAATACTTTTGTTGTAGTTGCGGATGCTTGCAATAGAGGTTAATCATAAGTGGGATGCTTGTCCAAGTAAGGGCAGCACCCAAGCACCGGTCCACCCACATATCAAATTATCAAAGTATCGAACGCGAATCATTTGAGCATGATGAAAACTAGCTTGACGATATTCCCATGTGTCCTCGGGAGCGCTTTTCCTATCATAAGAGTTTGTCCAGGCTTGTCCTTTGCTACAAAAAGGATTGGGCCACCTTTCTGCACCTTATTTACTTTTATTACTTGTTGCTCGTTACCATTTATCTTATCACAAAACTATCTGTTACCACTTATTTCAGTACTTGCAGAGAATACCTTGCTAAAAACCGCTTATCATTTCCTTCTGCTCCTCGTTGGGTTTGACACTCTTACTTATCGAAAGGACTACGATAGATCCCCTATACTTGTGGGTCATCATATAGTACCCCATCCGTTCCCAAATATAAGTCTTTCTAAAGATTCCAGCAAGTGACTACTACATATGGAGCAAAATGAGTGAATCTACACTGTAAACTATGTCTACATACATCTGTATGCTGTATTCCATTTGAAATAGTATCTAAATAGGCTTATATTTAGGAACGGAGGGAGTATATGGCATTTTTATTCCAGTCGTAACATTTTCCCTGTGAGGTGGGGCCGAAGTTGAGCAAACCCATCCCGCCCACCGGGCGTCGGCTGAGTTTAGAATTAGAAGAGAGAGAGACGAGGGAGGAGAGCTAGCTGTAGAACGGACGCATGCTGTTGTCAGATGGGACTCGTGTTGATAGAATAGGAGTACTGAGCATTCGTGCCTCTTTTTTTTCGAGGGAAAAATTAGTCGTATGTCTAGTACCGCTAGTTGGGTGCGTGCGACCCTATAGCTGTCATCACTTTAGGTCTCCTTTTCGAACTGCAGCTACGCTTCACAGTACATATTTTTTCACGCATTTATCCTCCTATATGTACTCTTAGGCTATTTCCACATGCTCCCTTTCACCGACATGTGGGACCTAGAGCATCTGGGTCGTAGTGCATGCACGACTCAAAGCATATGCCGGGGTACTTTACATTTCAGACCTCATGAATTACATGCAAACCCACCGTAGAAGAATAAATAAATGGATGAATTACTACATGAAACCGGATTATTTTCATAGAAACCGGAGCACGTTCATTAAATTTTGGACATAACACGTTTATAAAAAATGACCGAACCTAAGCCAGTCTAAGGGCCTCTTTGATTTTTCCCGCAAAAAAGGGCCTCTTTGATTCGCAGGATACTGAAAACACAGGAATTGGGAAAGTATGATGGCGATGAAGCGAGATGAGGAGAACTCTAACTTAGTTAGAGGTTAGAGTAGATTCTAACCCTGAACTAACTCTAAACCAAAGAGGTGTATGGATGGCAGGGTTAGATTGATGCTCTTTCTCCATCATTTGACTACTTTGGACCCTATTTCCTGCCAGATTTGGTGTGGCCGGCTCTTCTGTGGCCTCCTCCCGCTCACAATTGACATAAACAAACCATCTTTACAAATCAAGCATGCAAAACATGATAATTTTTACTTTGTCCACACAAATGAGATATCCCACTTAAACATACAAGTCGTCAATCAAGCTTCACAAAAAAAACACTCCATGAAACAAAGCATGAGCTAACTCATCACGGAAGTCATTCATGATAGGGAGGGAGCCCGGAGCCCCTCAGGCGCCGAGGGAGGAGCTCGCCATCGTCGCTCTGGAGGAAGGCTCTATAGAGCCCAAGCCCCGGGAACCCCTCCGACGCCGGCCCTTGCGAGTTGAGGTCGACACCAGCATGGGTAGCAGGGCCGCTTGCCGCGACTGGGAACTTAATCTTTGGGCCTCTAGAAATAATGCAAGCGTGTAACTAAAATACCTAGAAAGGTGAACTGAATCTTTGGGCCTCTAGAAGTAATGCAAGCCTGAAACTGAAATACCTAGAAAGGTGAACTGAATCTTTGGGCCTCTAGAAATAATGCAAGCCTGAAACTGAAATACCTAGAAAGGTGAACTAAATCTTTGGGCCTCTAGAAAGATTTATTACCTCCTCAAGAAGCATCAAACAACTCCATGCGTGCACCACAAATCTATACCAAGTTTGATCAGGATCTACTTTTCCAAATCAGAATTAGCGCTAGAGCGAGCAAGATCAATGATATGGCCGTGAGACAGAGAAGGAACGAACAAACTCACCCCTCTCGTGACCTCCCTCGTAGATGCACCGCCGCCGCGCACGACAGAGGGAGAAAAACAACCGGTGAAGGGGGAGCGGGGCGACCTTTGAAGGCCGGAGGGAGAGGGCGGCCGGAGGAGAGAGAGGGCAAGCGGCGCTATGGCGTGCGGCCCTACGGGGAATAGAGAGGAGTCATGCGAGAGGGGGGGAGCGATCTGGTGCGGGCAGGGGAGATTTTTTTAGTTCTCTTATAGTGGGCCCGAGGATAACTTACCCAATTCGAACCTCTCCACCGGGCTAGTTTTTTTTAGCTGGATTAGAGCAAACTAGCCCAAACTAACCCCTCTTGTTTCAATAATTTGAGGCTATTTCAACCCAAACTAGCTCTAACTCAGGGATCCAAACAAAAAGGAGTGTTACTCTACATGCTACAGTGTGGACCGTAGCACATTGCTTTTTATGGCCATATCACCACATTGTTTTCTATTGCTGGTTCACTGGGCTACCGTGGTTCGCACTGCTGGTTCACTGGGCTGTCATGGTTCGCACTGCTGGTTCACTGGGCTGCCGTGGTTCGCACTCCTCCGACCTGAGTAGTAGTAGTACTAGTATATACCGCATCATTTTTCTCCTTCTTACTACTCCGACATGTGGGAGAGCCAGCATCCGGGTCGACGTGTCATGCACCAGATTAGAGCACGGAACGGAAGGGGGGCATCACCCCGGTCGGAGCGCCAGTAATTCATGACTATAGTGAGTGGTCATATCACAAGTCTTTGCAGCAGTAACGTGCCGTCAAATCACACAGCCCGAACTTTCCAGCAGTATGTTTGAGAATGCGCCACTCGCTCACCCTCCTCGCCTCTCTGTCAAACCGCCTACCCGAAAACTGCCGCGCGTACTGCCTGGGAAAAGCCCCGCCCTCAACTTTTAACTACACAAAAATAGTTCGAGCTTGTTCGTTTTATATAAATACAATACTTACTGTATGTTTATTCACCCGTGGGGTTGTTCAACGAATGGAGGGGTGGGGAGCACAAGTGAACAATAATAGTACTACTAGTAGTAAGTAGGAGCCGTACAGTAGTCACCTTAAATAGAGAGTTTCTTTTCTTTAATGCCACGTACACAAATTGAAACGCTTGTTGTGGAGAGAAAAAGATAATCACTCCACTATATATGTACGCAGGGACCCGAGCTCTTGCTTTACTAGGGTTGCTCTCTTCATTCTCTCATCCTCTTTAGATATAAACAAGACAACAGTAGCGACATTTTCTCTCTACTCACCGCTGGTCATAGATCCGGCCGGATCCCTTCGGCCGGTGTGTGTAGAGGAGTAAAAGGTGCATCGTTCACGCAGTCATCGCCGCCGAGGGAGGAAACCCACAACTTCCGGAGGGGCCCGATCCTCTGCCCGTACCATTCTCTCCGACACAGCGCTGACTCGGGAGGTCCTCCGACCCTTCTTCCTCCCTGCCGTATTGTCCGCAGATCCGACCTGCCGCCACCAACATCCCGACGACCCTCAGGTATAAGTTCTTCGAAAGCGGCCTTGCTCTACTGCCCCAGCACCCCACGTGTCTACATGTTCATCTTTTTCTACTCCCATCAGCTCTTCCAAAGCCACCTAAATTTTTAGTATTATTAGAGGTAAAGCTACTTCATGCATTTGAATCTAGGGCTTTGTTCAAACAACGAAGAAAGGGGGGAAAGTTGTAGCATGAATCTAGGACTTGATTCAAAGAGGAAATAATATGGTGAAAGTAGTAGAGACCGGATACCCAACCGGTCTCTTGGTTGAAAAGGGAAATAATGGGAAAACACAGTACAAACTGGATAAGGAACAAATCTATTATTGGTTGAAAAAAGGATAGAAAGTGGCGGCTGGTGGACAAGTCAATAGAGTATGTCTAGGATTAGATTTGCTACCCTCACATAGTAAAAGGTCTCAGGATTAGATTTGCTGCCCTCACATAATAAAAGGTCAGGATTAGATTTGCTGCCCTCACATAGTAAAAGGTCTCCAGGATTAGATTTGCTGCCCTCACATAGTAAAAGGTCTCCAGGATTAGATTTGCTGCCCTCACATAGTACAAGGTCTATAGGATTAGGTTTGCTGCCCTCACATAGCATGAAAAACTCGGCATCACTACTTTATGCCTCCTTGTAGGTACATTGTGCTGATGCATCCACTGTCGCATGTCCTTATACCAACCTTTTGTTGTTGTTAATGTAAGGGCACATGTAAAATGAAGCAATCACACTGTTACCTTAGGGACATGTCTAACCAGTGTTATTGTTAATCTAATGCCTCCAGTGATAAGATGCAATTAAACTGTGTTACAAATTGAACTCTTGCTGTTTTCCCCAGTATGATAAGTAAGTTGCTCCTTTACACTGTTGCGTGTCCTGGTGTCCCCACGGTCCCATGCCCTTAAACCAACTCTTTAGCTGCTGTTAATTTACTATGTCTGGTAAACAAGCAATGCCACCATTAAAGTAATCCCATATTTGAGGAATCTCATTGTTGATCGTAATGCTTCTGGTAACATGAAGCATTGCTGACGTTTTAAAATTTCTACTCTCCTTGCGTGATTGCCATGAACATAATTAAGATGCTTCTTTTCATTTTGTATATGTTTCACATATTCTTATTGATCAGCAACTGTTTACTTTCTATATTTTTATGCAGATAGGGATATCCATTTCACCTTGTTGCTATTGTGACCTTTTGGTGAACTGCACAAAACACTTTTTTTGGGAATGAGTGTCTTGTGCAGTTCAACTAAAATGTCACGTGGGAAACATCTCTCAATTTTGGTGGAACTGCACAAAATGGTGATTGGAGTTTCCAAAATCTCCGTCAAGTTCTGCTGGTAATCTCGTGCAACATTTTATTAGCCTTTGCAAGATGAGCCGTCACTGTCACCACAATGGCACTTTATTTTAGTGGAACTGCACAAAAGGATAAGAAAATTATAGTTGCACCTTACATGAGCCGGACAACCAACCTTAATGTTCCTCAATTTTAGTGCAACTACTAAAGAAGAACCTACCAGCTCACAAGAGCAAGTACTTCTTGCTAGCTGAATGATGCAATCTTTGCTTCATTTCAGGTGAACTGCAGAAAAAGGCACATGAATTGAAACATGGAGCTGGAGGTTGACCTCATCCTAGTGGAGCTGCAAGTTGAGTTCAAGGAGGCCCCTGTTAAAGTGAAATCATGCTCTTCTTGTTTGTGTTGTGCAAACAGGAATACTCAACTACAAATGTTGTGACGATCAAGAGCATTCGCCAAGTTCTTCGATTGTATGACATGGCTAGCCAAGATGGATTTAATCCCGATATTCACTTTATCAAAAGGCTCTAATGGGTTGGTTCTGAATCTTGCAAGCTGGGAATCAATGAGATGTGTAGGCATCTTTGTTGTACTTATTATTTGAATCTTATTTGTTGGTTCTGAATCTTGCAAGCTGGGAATCAATGAGATGTGTAGGCATCTTTGTTGTACTTATTATTTGGATCTTATTTAGTGGTTCTGCAAGCTAGGAATCAATGAGATGTGTAGGCATCTTTGTTGTACTTATTATTTGGATCTTATTTGTTGGTTCTGAATCTTGCAAGCTGGGAAACACGACATGATGATGCAGAGGACAACAACCATAACAAACAGTTCAAACTTGGTAGTATTATCTTTGTGAAAGTGCGACAAATGTGCTGATCGTGTGCGTCCTGAGAATAATAATTCTAATTGTTGTGCATGTTGATCCTGTGGCACTGATAGAACGTGCCAATGCATTGCTTGTTTTAAGTATAAATTTCTATTAAAGCTAATTAAATTTAAGTAAAGTGACCACTAACTCCTGTTATTACAGTACCAATACAGACCCGCTCGTGAACCGACGCGTGGCCGGAGTAGGTTTCTTAATGGAGGCATTTTAATGCGCGGAGGGTGCATCTTCTGCCGGGCGTGCAGCGGACGAGGAAGGGGTAGTAACTGTTGTCGCCTGTACACACTCAGTTTACTGTTGAATCCAGTTCCCCAAGAGCTGAAAAATGAACTGCTGCCGTCGCCTACACACTCGTTCACTTGAAGAGACTCCAATGGCGATCCGAGGGGTGAACCTGCTGGATATGGACTTCAGCAAGGAGTTCCCCTTTGAGTTCGCCGTTCAGTCCTATGACTGCACCAAGTTGAATGTGATGTACACCAACGATCCGGACTCAGTGAAGCTCTGCCTCGCCGAGTTCAAGCAGTACCTACAGGACGAGAAAGCACAAGGTTGCAGGACTAGACCTTGTGCCCATCCATTCGTCTCCTGACAGGGACCAACGGATCGCCGTCGCCCAGGTATGTGTGCGGGACGAGGTTCTCATCTACCACTTCTGTAGGGCCATCAGAGGTTCTGGAGCATTCGCCTGTTTCATCGGCAGCGCCGACTGCACCTTCGCTACGATGGAGAGAAGGAAGAACGCGACGATTCAGCCATCTGGTGCAACAAGCTTGTCAACATCCAGAAGCAATACAAGATCATCAGCAACGGGCAGGAGAAGGACTCCATGGTTGACCTCGCCGAGACCATCATCGACCCCTAATACGCCAACATGAAAGGAGACAATGATACCAAGGACCTAAACACGTGGGAGGTACCTCTGAATCTAGCCTACATAACCTATGCGGCCAAGGACGCATACGCATTCTATGACATGTACAGGCAGATCTTGGACATGAGGGCGTGTCTGCTTCCCGTAACCGACGAGTATATGGACAGCCGCAGCGTCATGATCAAGCGTGCCAGGAAGGTCTAGATGTTATACTTTATCTGTTTATAAGCACCTTTATCATCTGAGTGTTTCATGCATTAGCCTATGTGTCGTAATTATCTGTTCTGTCCGAAATATTTCTTTTAAGAACCCATTAACCCGATTGCTTTTTTTAGTGGCTATTTTCTTATGTATGTAACTAGTTCACTTGTCCGTTAAAAAAACTAGTTCACTCGGCTGCCATGCTTTGAATCTCCTTCCTCCCAACATATTCCCCTCCTCAGGTGGACCCAGCAGGTCTCTAAATTTTCTTCCACTTTCTTTTTCGATGTAAACTGAGTTTTCTCCCAATACTTTTCCCTAGAACCAACTCAACTGTCCCACGTCTAGCCTAAAAAATAATAATACCCCACATACTATTAACTCATCAAATTTAAATGGTATTTTATTTCATAAGTTGAAAGTTCTTACAAAATAATAATAATAATTGTTTATATATAACTTGGCAAGTTAACTCCTAGTGATTGTGTACATAAGCTTGCAAAGATTTTACTGACCAATGCAGTAATAGATGTGCAATCATGTGTTTATGTTTTTATAACATTTCTCTGTCTAGCCCAACATGATATTTTTACCCAGCCCAGCAAGTCCGCGGATTTCGAGAAAAATGCAAATGGGATTTAAATGGGCTGCATAGATGATACATCATTGTTTCACCCAACCCACCAAATGGACTAAAAAAACAAATGGACTGGCTGACATGTGGGCCAGTAGGTGGAAGCATAAGAAGGCGTCGGATTTACATCCAATGGCCGGCATTCTTCTTCAATCTCTCGTCTTCTTCCCCCAGCGCTGCCGGGACCGCCTGCTCCAGCCTTTGGCATTCAGCGGCGTTGTTTTGCGCTCCTCAGCGAAACGCTACCCCGCCGACGGCCAGACCATCCCTCCACTCCGCACCTCCTATTATTTTCTACCGAGTGTAGGCCCACCCCGCACCCGAACCAGTCAAGTTTCCCACTCCTTTCCGTCTGCGACTCCATTGCCGCGTCTTCCCCATCTTCGGGTCATTCTAGTTTGGGGCCTCGCCGTCGTCCACCGCCTCGGTGCGCTCGGCATGGCGTGGTCAACATACGAGAGTCATCGGAAGAGGACTGTACGTGGAGAGCCTGACGGTTGGGACCCATGAGGTCCATAGTCGCACACAAGGAAAGTTCCTCCTTATTACGCACTGTACATGGACTATACGTGGGAAGGGCTTCTGTATTTCGCAAAAAAAACGTCCCCCCCGCTGACAGGTCGGACCCACCAGCTATATCTTTGCACGCAAGGAAGTGCCTCCTTATTACGCACAAAAAAATGAATGCCCCCCTGCTAGCTGGGACCCACCATAGTGGGTGGCTGACTTGTGGGGCTACTAAGTTGACGGGGATGGAGGGCTTTGTCAACTTAGTCAATATGAACGATTCTAGCTCCAGTGACCGTACGATGTCCATCCAATGGCCATAGTGCTTCTTCAACCTCTGGTCTTCTTGCTCCAGCCGCCCAAAGTAGCACCAGTCGTGCCGCGTGCTCCTGCCTCTCGTGGCCGACTGTGATGCCGCGGAGGCCTCACCGCCCCCTACTACTCCCACCGCTGGCCTAGGGCATCCCTCTACTCACCCACACCCCCTGTTATTCTACAGCGACGGCAGCCTCACGCCGCAACCGAACCAGTGAACCCTCATACTCCTCTCTGCGTGGGCATTCTTTGTCACGTCTTCCCCGGCTCCGCGTCGTCCCCTTCCTAGGCCTCGCCATCGTCCACCGCCTTGGTGCTCTCGGCGCGGCGTGGTCAATGTGGTCAACAACCGACTTCCATCGGAAGAGTACTGTACGCGGAGAGGCTGACAGCTGGGTCCACGGCCACAACCCAGTTTTTTGTGATTTACCAAGTAAGTTGCTTTGTCAGGCCTGTTGGCCTGCAAATCTTTCAAGACGAGGAGAGCTTCATTCGGCTGGCGGAGAAAATGGCCTATCAGTAATGAGAAATGGGTTGTACATTTTTAAAACACATCAAACTAGCAATTAGTTTCAAATTTCTTTTTTTCATTTCGAGATTTTAAATTGCATTTATTTTTATGCGTGGAAAATTTGTTGGATTTTATATTGATATACATTTATTTTTAAAATCATTTTGAATGTGACTCAAAATTTCGGGATTAAAAACAGTTCGGACCGCAACGGAATATGCAAAATTTCGTATAATTGTTTAACCGTGGCCACAATATGGGCTGTAATGCTAACAAAAAGAATATGAGCTCCAAAAAAACCCTTAAGAATTAGCAAATGGGTTGTAAATTATTAGAAATAATGGTAGATGGGCTGTATGCTGTTTTCCACAGATTTGAGGCTTTCCTAAAAAAAGGTTGACACACAAGCAGTGACTGTTGTATTTCCATCCAACGGCCGTCGTGCTTCTTCAATCTTTGCTCTTCCTGCTCCAGCCGCTCAAACAAGCGCCGGCGGGACTGCCTGCTCCCTCCTCCCCGCGGCCTGCTGTGCTGCCGCGCAGGCCTCACTACCCCACAGTACTCCCATCGCTGGCCTAGCCATCCCTCTACTCACCCACACCTGTTGTTATTCTCCGGTGATGACAGATGAACCAGTAAACCCTCGTACAGTCATACTCCCCTCCGCATGGGAAACAACTGCCGAGTCTTCCCTGCCTCCGTGTTGTTCCCTTCCTAGGCCTCGCCGTTGTCCACCGCCCTGGTGCTCTTGGCGCGGCCTGGTCAACATGGTCAACGATCGACATGCATCTGAAGTGGACTGTACATGGAGAGGCTGACAGCTGGGCCCATGGCCGCACGCAAGGAAATGCCTCCTTACTACGTGCAAAATAATGATTCCTCCACCTAACATCTGGGACCCACCAAAAGGGCCTCTGTATTTCGCGAAAAAAACATTACCGCCGCTGACAGCTTGGACCCACTAGCTATATCTTCGCACGCAAGGAAGTGTCTCCTTATTACGCACAAAAAATGAATTCTTCCCCTGCTAGCTGGGACCCAGTATAGTGGTAAGCTGACTTGTGGGCCTACTAAGTTGACGGGGACGGAGGGCTTTGTCAACTTAGTCAATATGCATGATTCTAGCTCCAGTGACCGTACGATGTCCATCCAACGGCCATAGTGCTTCTTCAACCTCTGGTCTTCTTGCTCCAGCCGCCCAAAGTAGCACCGATCGTGCCGCGTGCTCCTGCCTCTTGTGGCCGACTGTGATGCCGCGGAGGCCTCACCGCCCCCTACTACTCCCAGCCGCTGGCCCAGGGCATCCCTCTACTCACCCACACCCCCTGTTATTCTGCGGCGACGTCAGCCTCACACCGCAGCGAACCAGTGAACCCTCATACTCCTCTACGCGTCGGCATCCACTGATGCGTCTTCCCGGCTCCGCGTCGTCCCCTTCCTACGCCTCACCGTCGTCCACCACCCTGGTGCTCTCGGTGCAGCGTGGTCAACGTGGTCAAGGAACGGCTTCCATCGGACGTGGACTATACGTGGAGAGGCTGACAGCTGGGTCCACGGCCGCAGCAAGGAAGTGCCTCCTTATTACGCACAAAATAATTATTCCTCCACCTGATAGTGGGGACCCATTGGACGGGCCACCGTATTTCGTGAAAAAAATGTTTCCCCCTGACTGCTGGGACCCACCAGCTACATCTTGGCACACAAGAGTGCGTTCGGGCAAAAAAATGATTCGCCCCCCTGACTGCTGGGACCCACCAGCTACATCTTCGCACGCAAGGAAGTGCCTGACAGTCGGGACTCACCTGGTCGAAGCATACATAGTGTTGTCATTATGGTCGCGAACATGTACGTACATACTGGTCGTAGTAGAGGTGCACACGTGTCGTAGTAGAGGCGCACACGTAGCATGTACACGTACGTACAACGGCCAGTGTGCAAGAAAATATGGCCACGTATGTGTACATACGGGCGGGGTGTCGAACGCCTACTCGCACATACGTACGTCCAGAGCTCGTATACATGGCTGGGTCAGAACAGAGAAACAGCGTCGTCGTCGTGTTCATGGGGAGCCAACCGGCTGGGTCAGAATGGAATGCGTCGTCGTGTTCATCGGGAGGGCTTGGACGGAACAGGTGATGGAAACGAGGCCTGGCGAACCGCAGAATGGAGGAAATGACCTTGTGTTTGACTGGCCACGTTCGAAACGGGATCCTGTTCATCGGGAGGGGTC